>NC_092796.1:3823707-3854905 GCF_918797505.1 Bemisia tabaci | reverse complement strand
CACCCTTTGTCAGCACTGAAAGAAACTGAACTCCTTCCATTTAATTCTGAAGGCCACTAGAGAACGTTTCCTGTCCAAAGTTCATAATCTCAATTTTCAATCCAACTTGACAATATTTGCTAGATGTACTCAAAATTTTGAATTTGTGGAGTAAGGTCTTTTTTCATATTGATGGTCACCCATTTTGTTTTATTTTTTTAAAGTACATTCTTATTTGAAAGTGCTGATATTTTATTACAGGGTTCGGAAGTAACGCCTCAGAAATCAAGCTACCACTGAGCTCACTGTCATGAACGAAGCGGAAATGGCTTACTGCAAGTTGACTCCATGAGCAAATTTTCATGAACCACTTTTTCAACTGACGGTGATGACAGCCAGATTACTTGGCGCTGTCCTAATCTTCTTGAGCGTGCTAAGTTTCATCTTGTACTCTCTGTGGGTTGTGATCATCCCTGTGACAGGCTGGGATTTTTTGACTCCGTTTTTTCCTCCTGTTCGCTATGCCATGTTAATTCCAGCAGTAGTCGGGACGATTTTTATCTCTTCTCTCGTAATAATCACTACATATTCAATGAAGACTGTTTGAGCAGAACGTTTGCTCCAATACTTTGATGGCATAGTGGAAGTGGATCCAGCATTTCTCAGTTCAGAGTTGAAGGTAATTCTAAATTTCAATCTGGGAAGTTATTGTCGGTATCCTGAAATGGACTAAAATTATAGTGTATGGGGGACTTGGGACTAAAATGCACGGAAAAGTGAGTGGAGCAAAAATCATTTGAGAAAACTGAAGAATTCCTCGATGATGGCCGATTTTACGTTACCTTTCGAGTTCTAGGATCACCTAAATGACAGTTAAGGAAGATTACAATTTTGATAGAGAAAAAAGAACTTGAAGGTGCATACTTACATTCATTTTTGAAAACCCAGAAAAATCAGGAAATGCCTATTATGGCAGTCCGCAGATGATGGGTGTAGAAAGTGCCTTGTGCTTCCATTTTTAAAAACCTCATTCTTCCTGTAATGTTGATGTTTCTTGTCTCTCAATAAAACATGTACAGAGCTGGTGTCGCTAAGATTGAGCAACTTAAGTAGGCCTTTCGTCTTCCCAGAAACCCTAAGTAATTCAACAGTTCTATCGAAGCTGCAGTATAGAAAGATAACAGCCTTCCAATTTCTCAAACTAAGTACTGTAGTCGCTGAAATGCAAGCCAACTATCCGCATGCTTTTACTTCATTCCTTTCGTTTAAATCCTCCAAATTCCTGGGCCGGGTTTTAAAAAATTGAACAAATTGCCCATTACCTCATGTTTATTCTGGAGTAGCATGTTTCTTCTACAGTTCTTGACATGATATTGGTTTCATCACCCATCTTTATTCCTTGAAAACATGGGAAGGAAGCCATTATAGACCACAATAATTATATCAGCAATTGCAACAGCATTGTAAGATTTTTTACCAGGCTAAAGCTTCAACTATTGAAGGAATCACCTAGTCAAACCACCATCAAATGAAGGCAAGCCTCTAGATTTTACCTGAATACCGCTTTTCCCATGTTGAAAGGGTTATCAATCAGTCATTGAGCTATCAGGTAAATGCTGCCCTCGCGTTTGCTTTATCTAATCTAACTGGGCAGATACTGTGGATTGTCCACTTCAGCAGAAATATTTTGAGATCTACGATTTTCTTTAATCCCCCCCCCCCCCCCCATCATATATGTATTTTTAAGCAATTTTGTCTTCAAGATTGTTGAACTATAAGTCCAATCAAGTGGGTTGTGCACTTCTCCACTCATCAAAAACCAAGTGAACATAACTCATAATTCAAATCCAAGCCTATTAAAATAGTCTGTCAGAAATTCAAAAGACTTTTTTAAGTAACTTTCTCAACTGTCAGCTGCTGCTTAGGATCGTATCGCAAAGTAACATGTGCTCTTCAAAAGGCTCTCACCACTTAAAGGAATCAGTTGTGTTTCTGCTCGTTCAGTTTAATAATTTTTGTAATTACCTTTGGTACTACCCTTTAGTTCAAATGCGTCGTACCATTATTTAACTTTTTTAATATTTTTTTTTCTGTTTAGGAACCAAGCCAGTGCGACTCTGCTCTTGGAAGTTGTTCTGAGGGAGGATTTTAGAAGGTGAGTAGGAAGTAATACATAACTTTTTATGATCCTTTTTATTATTTCATACTTTTTAAAAACTCTCCAGCTAGTCACTTTTAGGTGATCCTTATTTGACAGGTGATTTCCTTCTCCTGTATTTTTAAAAATGAATGAAGAATTGAAAGTGGTAAGTAATGACAATATCATGTACACATCTCTTAAAATGAACGAAGAATTGAAAGATTCAATAATAAAAGTACATATCATGTATTTTCAAAAATGAACAAAAAAATTGAAAGTGACTGATCACTTAATACCGATCACTTGTAATAATTTAATTTATTGTTTTTTTATTCATTTTACATGAAATCACAGGAAAATTCATTTTCAAATAAAAATGCAAAAGGAAAATAATTAAAACAAAAATAGTAGTTATGATTCAATATTAACAAAAAATTGATTTAACCATCCAGAACTCATACTATTGAATACTTTAACTTTATGAACACATAAATGTTTTACTATTGATACCTACAACTGCTATTGGCTCAAATGTAATCCAATATGAACACTGCCTGTTAAACAGCTACTGAACTTGTGTTGTTTTTTTTGTAAAGGGTAGGGACCTCCTTTTTATCAGCCAATACTCCTCTTACCTTTGAATTTTTAAAAAGAGCAATTATATTTTTTTATTGTCCAGGGCTATTCTCATCTCAGTTTTTTTCTACATTAAGGCTGGCCCTTTGTGATAAAGTTAGTGTCATAAATGTTTAGTTATGAAGGCTAGCCCCTTCGTGATTAAGTTAGTGTCATAAATGTTTAGTTATGAAATTGGTACAGTTATTTGGTAATCAATCTTCCTCAGTCTTTAAAAAATATAAACAAAAATCAAGATTTCTTTTCAGGAAGTTTTTATCACTATTAAGATATGCAAATTATGTTCATTTTTTAACATGTTCCCTGCCAATGTGTTTTAGTGTAGTTGTTCTTGCCAGGCTATAAGAATATGCAAAAAATAAAAAAAATTGATCTTTTCAATTTACAGTTTTTGCTGATTGCTGTGGCACAAGCGCTCCCATTGGCCACGCACATAAGTAGTGTTCTTCACTTAGATTCATGGAGAATTTACATAGTGCCTTTATTGCATCAGCATGCCAAAAACATGTCATTCTAAATGCCGGTTGCTAAGACATTTTCAGCCTGGCGCATACAACACAATGATGGTCACCATAATAGGCTTGTGTCAATGCACTTTTCATCCTTTAATGCTTTGATTCATAACCCTTCGGTTAGTATAATTCAGTGGACCCGTGGCCAAATTTTGAAGAAAGGCTAATTTTTATCATCATCATCATCTCAAGAACTTTGTGTCCCCTCCCTCCTCCCCCTCTCATCGTATGAAATCTCAAATATTAAAAACTAAAAAAATGTGTAATGCTAATGCTAAAATCTTACTATTTGTAAACTGAAAAATAATTTTCAAGCACAAATTGTGACAAAAATCAATGATACCCACCAATTTCTTCTTTAACAGCTTTCTATTCATTTCAAATACAGGGAGGAACCAAGAGAAAAATTATAAGAGTGCTAAGAATTAAAACTTTTTCTGGTGAAGGTAATGCAAGTATTTTTTCTCAGTAAATTAAATTTTTTTAATTTTTTTGTTCCTAGAGAGAGGTCCCCTGGTGATTTGGAAGTTCAAGATCTGTCGCTAAGCCAAAAATGCGCGAAGATTGGATCGTTGTCGCCCTTGCAGGTGTAACCAATTCAGGGAAAACTACCGTCACCAAAAAGCTTCATTCCATCATCCCAAACTCGGAGTGCATTTTTCAAGATCTCTATTTTCGAGATCCCAATGATCCGAATCACAAATACGTGGAAGATTTGAAACACAACAATTGGGAACTCTTGACCGCTATCAATACGGACAAAATGTGGACTGACATCGAAGAGATACTTAGAAGGTAAATATATTAACTTAGTGAAAAATACATTTTTAATGAGCATTATATTTTTTCATATGATGGGTTCTTACCGAAATGAATTTTGGTTCATTTTAGGCCCCGCATTGATCCGAGCAAGAAAAACGTCCTTCTCATCGATGGATTCCTTGTTCTAAATTTCCTGAAAACAGTGGAATTGTGTGATCTTAAATACTACTTGCGACTGTCCAAAGAAGTTACCTGGGAGCGCCGGCAGACGCGATCCTACGACCCTCCGGATGTCCCTGGGTATTTTGAGCAAATTGTATGGCCAGAACACTTGAAAAGTTTTCAGCAAATGCTAGAGATGAACAAGTGTGTAGTATTGATTCATGGAACTTGCCCCGTTCAGTTTACGACGGAGCGAATTTTGCAAGACATCGAATGCAGATTATAATAGGTTGATTATTTTGTTTAACAAGGTGTGTTTTTTTTTTGCATTAGCAGCCCTTAATACTTTCATGTGCTCATTGAGTTTACTCTTTAAGGCAATGTCTTGGTTCTTGGCAAAGACTTAATCGAGTATCATGCTAACAGGTTTTAATTCTGCAATTATTAGCAGAATTTTTACGATCTTCATCCCTGTGTTAAGATTATTTAGTATTGCTGGTCCTCGTAAACTGCAACCAATTCTTTGGCCACTTTTTACATTTCACAATGTATGCTATCGCAGTTTATTCTACAGTGGACAGAAATCATAGAAGAAAAAACTGCCAGTGCTGGACAGACAAGTTGATGGCCATTTTTCGGGTCATGTAATGATGGAATTCCTTTGCTGCATAGTGGCCAATAGGATTTGGACAATTGACTTTCTTCGTAGGCTAATTGATTTTCAGACTAAAACATGAATAATGATGCAAATTCTGTTGTGAACTATTTTCCTAAAAAAAAGGTATTAAACTCACTCAGAAAGAAAATGTAAACCGGTCATCATGGGCTTGTCTCAGTTCCTTAAGAACTCACAGCCTCTCAGTGTGCTTAAATTTGATTAATCGAATAGGAGGAATTATCATAACTGTTAAAACCAGAGTACCTCCATCCTTAAAGAAGGTTAAACTCATTAAAATCGCACTCATTCAACTATCTAAGGCCACAAGCATGATATGATGGATGAAATATTTTGCCATAAAAATCTCAGCACAGACCACTCTTGTTCTACTGCTGTCAACAGGTTACCCCAACTAACTTTTCAACCAAGATTTTCACCTTGCCCTCCTTCGTATTCAATCAGGTCTCACTTAAAAACAGAGGACAATTTTTTTTGTTAAGACATGGTGTTTTGAAGGAGATTTTTAAGATCTCAAGGAAGTGTGCATTAGTTTCCTCACTGTTTCCTCCGTTTAACAATCTTGCTGGGTTTTTTCTTTTATGAAAACCCGCTAAAAGGATCAGAACAATTTAAAATGAATGAAAAATTGTTAGCACACTCACTTGTATTTAATTTTTTTTTTTTTTTTTTGGAATGCATTTTGGAGCACATCAGGCTCCATCCTCAGCCATCAGCGAATTTCTTCGAAATGCCTTTGTCATCTCACATTACTAACCTTACTGTGGCACCCTTTTTGTTGAGTTCTCTGAAACACATTGTCAAGTTTAACAGCATCTCTTTTTGCTGTACCAACTCCTTGTTTTTCTTAGGAATTTTTGTGTTACCTTTTTATTTCTTGAGAAATAATAACGAATGATGTCTCAGACTTGAAAAAGGTGCGTTTTAGCAACCTTGAAGCCTAATGCTCCTCTGTTTGACAAGCCCTTGTAGTATAGTGCTTTTCGTTTTCCAGACAATATTGAAAAATATATGAAATGGAAAATAGGATAAAATCGTTTCAGATTTCCATTGTAATTGCCTCTCATACAACATGTAACAACTTTCCGACCAACATGGTCCATACAGCTGATGGACTTGATTTAAAAATTTTAAAACTGCATTTTGCATAATTTGGTCGGACGATCTGAAGTTTCTAAGTAAAGATCTTATATTATTTTGCAGGAATAGATCGTAATCTATATCCAGCAGCTCAAAAGACAAGTAGACTCATCCTCACTTAAAAAATTTAAATTTTGAAGAGGGTTCTGGTAGAAGAGCTTATAAAACAGAGGCACATTCGTTTCCCAGATCGGTCCAGATAGCTACTGCTCAAAGAAACAAGCACACCGCAACTATTAAGGGCCTTTCATCCGGAACCTTCCTCAATTGATTGCTCTCAATCTGGCCATTGGTTTTTACATATGTCATTTTCATGTAAAATTTGATAGTTTATATAAAGTAAAAATTACTGAAGTAACATCAAGTCGGATAGATACAATTAATAGGATGTCTCACACAGAGCCTGTATTTAGAAAAATCTTCTGCTTAGAGATTTCGTCGAAAAATTCCTACACCCCCCCCCCCCATTTCTCTTATTTTCACCCCTATCACTTTGCTCACCGACGGAGCATTGATGTGTTTGTTATTTTTTTTGGAGCTTTTTGCAACATAGCCTTTTTTTGTGATTTGTTGCTTAGTTATTATTAATACTTAATATGGCCTTAATTCGGTATGAAGATTTAGTAGCAAGCCTCTTTATATTTTTATAATGTTTCTATTGATCAGAATTATCATGAAGTTTCAAATGTTTTTACCACAAATATCAAGAAAGAAGTAAAATTTATTTCATGCTTGGACTAATAGGTACCTTCTCAAATTTGGAGTTTTTGACTCCTCCTCTCTACATTGTTAAGTTCATTTTTTAACACATAAGAACAAAATAGCATAACATCCTCCTCACCCCCCTCCCCCACCCGAGAGCGTTACATATTTTAGAAAAGCTACGTTTCCCATCAGAGTAATGCTTTTTGGTGGCAGTAAAATCACTAATCTTTATAAATATTAAAATATATTTTTTTAAACCAAGACTGATGGAAAATTACTTATTTAGTTTAACTTAACATTGTCATTAGTTTTCAGTTTTTCTTCTTTGTCAAGCAGGGCTTTTCTCATACGAAGTCATTGGTTTTAAGACATATTTTAAGTCATGCACAAATGGAATCAAAAACAGAATATTAGTTTTTACTTTTCATTTGTGAAATTTATGCTTAGAACAAGAAAAATTATTCGAAAGGGAAGTTTTCTCACTGCAGTAAGTTTTTCTCTTTGTTACCTCAGGAATTGAGAATGCAACTGTTCTAGTTCTAAGTGACTCTTTTACTTTGTTTTATTTATACGTTGTATGTTTATTATTTGATATCGTGTTATAAAGAAAAAATTGTTTTGTTTGAATTTTTGAGAATTTAAATTTTTTGCCACCAAGTATTCATTAAAGGGCCCTCTACAAAATGTCAAAATGATTGATTTGAATCAATCCAAACTTAAAGCCAATCTAGACTACCTATGCAATCCTTCGTGGAAATCATATCTGATGATAATTTGTTGAGGGTCTCTCTGTTTCGCTGAAGCTGGTTTTTTTTTTTTTTAAATAATAAATAATGGGTCGAATCAATTTTTTTTTGAAATTTTGAAAAACCTTCTCTCAGTTATAACTCAGTGGAGGGATTTAATATAGATGTGGGTTGAGCAGATAAAATTTTCTAATGGGATTCAATGGAATCCTTTACGGAACTGATTTATTGATTAAATTAACTCATCATAAAACAATATTTGGAGGTTCCTACAAAAATTCATCTTTTATGATGTCTCAGCAAGTGGCAATTATATAAAACACTGATTTTAAGGCAAGAAGAAATCTTTTTCAAAGTAGGCAAGTACAGCTCAAGATTCTGTTCTTGATTAGAAAAAGAACCAAATTTGTATTCACAAGAGGCAGGCTCCAAAGATTTTAGATTTTGAAAATAATTCTGCATTCTTTTTTATCATAAAGCTTAACTTAACCTGCAGTTAAGAACTTTTTGATGACTGTTTTTCTTAAACTACCCCCTGAACTATCTCCTCAGAGCATTTTAAGTGACGACCACTGCCTAAAATATAGATTGTGAAGAGAAAATAACAAATCAGAAAATTAGTAAAAAAAAAATTACTTATTATTTACACCTACGTATTGTGCACATATCTTGAACAAACAATTAACTTAGTACAATATCCTGGAGAATTCATCAGTGGAGTTAATATTATCAACAGCCAAAATACTCCCTTTCAAATTTGGCAAAATCTTCCTCTGTGAAGACAGTTCTTTCATCCTCTGGCTTCCTTTTCTTGGATTGTTGACTAGATTCAGCTTGGTAGCCTATATTCTGTAAAATCTGCAACAAATGAGAGAAGAGTTATTTTCTGATGCAGTAAGTAGCTACCGAAATTTAAAAGGTTGACCCCTGACAGATTTTAGATAATTCATAAATGAAAAGTTTGATGCTCAATTTCGTAAATTGCATAATAAAAAAATGTTTCATCTGACAGTTTGAGCAATGGCTCAATGTCAGTCAGCCATTTGATATCGCTGTAAAATGGAAGATCTGCCTCTTGCACACAATACCTGCATACATTTTTATAACCTAATTGAAAGACCTTGAATCTTGAAACAGAACGACGGTGTAAGTCGGCAATCACATAACTCGTTTGCGGTGTCTGAAAATCTCCGCCTCTAAGTTATTTTTTTAAAGGAGAACAAATTGACATCATTTACTGAAGTTTTTGCTGAATTTTCTTCGCACAGAGAGGAAAAATCACGGCAATTTTAAAGAATTGCGGTTGAGTAATTTTCCATTTAAAAAATAAAGTATGACAAAAAATCTGCGACGTCGCAAACCGGGTTATATGATTGCCGACTTACACTGTCGAGAAAGATGTTCTCTTCACTAAGAGATTTTGTACCCACTGTTGCCTGAATATCCTGTACTAAAGGATTACAATCTTTTTTGTGACTTCAAATTTGAGAAAGAGGCCCTCAACGAGACTTTCTGAAAAATGATCAGCAGCAGATTATTTAACAAAATATGATATGAATAATATTCAGAGCCACTTTACAGTATTAAATTTATTTTCTTTTTGACTTCAAGTTGGCAGAGATCAGTCCAATTGTAAATTGCAGCTGTTCAGCATTGAGCACAAAACATTTTTTACAAAAAAAAAGAGTTAATATTCAAATGTTACATAGAAGGTTACAAAGCATTAAAATTCAAGCTACTATTCCCATGTTGAATTGTGATTTGATCACAGATTAGGACGCAAAATGCAATTTCTACTACTCTGCGTGCATTCCTTACGTAAATTGGCGCGGTGTCATTAAGCATATAGCATGTGCTCTGCTTCAGACTTTGTTAAAATTTGGAATGAGGGGTAGAGAGGCTTCAAGGTTGTTTCTTTGTGTTGTCACATAGAAAGATGGGTTGAAACTATTAAAATGATGATTATTTGATAACTTTCATTCTTAGCCACCGCTCACAAAAATTGTAGAAGCCTCACTACTTTAAATAACATACATATAAACCTTTTAAAAAGGAGCATGACAACCAGAGAAAATAAATTACATGAACCCCACACTGCTAAGTTGTAAAAATTACGGTAGGAAGCCAACACTTAGATTTGGCTTGATAATTACTGATGGTTTAAATGTGGACCAATCTATTTTGCAAAAAGGACTTACTTTGTTTGACAAACTTGCAGTGCAAATTGATCAGTCATCATTAAAAGAGATTTGTCAAAGTTTCTGACGAGGTCAAACTGGCATGCGAGATATCACAACTATGTCAAAAATCTTGTCAGAAAAAGAGTTTTTAGCCTAAAGAAGATCAATGGTCCCTGCACACGAGCCTAATGAATCATTCTAAACCAAAAAATTGGCAAAATCTGTAGAAATGAAAGCAGAGTCTTGTTTGGAAAAATCTAGCGTCTGACACAGAAATCGATAGCTGTATTGGATGCAAGATTTTCTTCCAAACAGGATACTGCTTCCATTGCCAGTTGGTCGGTTTTGAGTGATTCTTTAAACTCATGCAAAGGAGCTATTGTTCTTTTTTTTGCTGAAAATTCTAAATCTGTCAAGATTTTTAACATGATAGATGCTATACATCAAACGCCAGAAACTGTGACGAATCACCAGAAGCAATTTGAATGTACAATAAGTTGCAAATCGATGATAATCAGGCAAAAAATGGTGTTAATCTCCAAACACTTGCCTTCCTTGATTACGCTGCTCAAATTTTAGAGGGTTGGTTCTCTGGAATATTATGACTCAAAACAGGATAACTTACCCTCTTAGCTGTCTTCTCTTTCAGAGGTTGACTTAATAGCTTCAGCTTTTCCAAGTTTTCTTCAGCTAAGCTTTCCTTCCTCTTCAATTGTTTCTTGACAGCTTCAATTTCTTTGACAGCGGAAGCTTTAAGCAGAAGATCTTTTTTGGTGCCTTTAGATATCATCTTGCGGTTGCAATTCTGCTTCTTTTCTAAACATAATATAAAGAAAACAAGATTCTTCAATTTGCATGATACTGCAGGGGGAGGCCATGAAAGAAATAGACTAAAAGTCTAAAAGAAAATCTATTTCTTTCATGGGGAGGCTTTAAACTTCTGGTGGCTCATTTGACGAACTGGTTTCAGCCAAAGCAGTTTATTTAATGAATTTATCAAGTGTTCACCAGCCTGCACAGGCTTCCATAACACAAGTGTATACACCTCAGTTTCGTTTGTGCTAAAAATTACCTATAAAAGTCTAGAATAAATTGGCGTATTTGACACCCGACAGCAGTTTTAGACACCAGCTGACTTACAACAGATTGGTGGGTTTCAAGCAGCTCACTGAAACGAATTTTGCCTTGCAGTTGAGATTAAGTCAAGCATGAGTGGAGGTAAAGTGTTGGACTAGTAGGGTAGTTAGTCGTTAAATTGAATATTACCGGGTAGAATCTCAGAGTCTTCGTCGAATATTCGAAGACTCTCCCTCAGAATGCTCTTCGACGTCTTCTTGAATGATGACATGACTGGGAAAGTTCTCAAAATTACTTCCTCCTTAACCGATCACGGAAGACCTTATTTAAAAAAAATTTAAGTGTTTCCACAGGGTCAAAATCCATCACAAATTGTTTCACACACGTTTCAACTAATTATAAATAAAAACATAACCTCAATCATTCAACAATTGTTCGTGACTCCACCAACTCACCAATCAATAAAAATGTCAAAATGCAATGAAGTGAAAAAAGTCTCTTCTCTTCTCTCTCTTGTCCATTTCTTATTTCTTACCTGCCTAATCAGTTTTCTCAGACTGCATAATTTTGATGAGGCCGAAATTCTTGAGGCAATTTTACTTCAAAGGTGTGATAGAGATTGTGATGTAGATCGTAATTAACTTTAGAATTAATTGATAAGCTCACTCCTTCATTCAAGACTGATAAAAATCTGACACCTAACAGGTATGATAATTTTTTGAAATTTTCATTTTCTCCAGGCGAGCCTCAAAGCTGCAACCTTAGTTGCATTCTGGTTAAGTAAGTATTAATCATGAATCTGTTACATGCGTACGATTCAACATCTGTTCCAAAGCCTCTTTTGCCTGAATAGACGAAAGGTTTCTCCCCTCCATTTTCTCGGTGACACTATAAGTTGAATGTGTTATTTTTTCTTTTTTCCATAGATTGATTCGAAACTTTTGGTCCAGCAAATCCGAGAATCAAAATCACATTAATTTTTAAGCACTGAGGTACTAAGATACCGACTCAGTGTTACCTTGTCAGGTCTGCTGAGCAATCCCCAAATGCAGGTCCCAAGATCCAAACACGGAGGCCTAGCAATATCTATGACTCCGGAGTTCTTGCTGAATTAGTTAACTGACTTTTAAAATAAAGCGCAAGTTCTGTTAGTCTCATTTTCAATTTGCAACCAAATGTAAGTAAGGACTAGGACGGCAGATTTTCTGTTGGTCATCAACGTCAGTATTTGGCGAGAAATTCAGCGCACGGAAACCTGTCTCCATGACCAATTCTCTATTCAAACTCAGCACCTAATTATGAATTATGATATTAATATATCTATGATTCAGCAGCATTCTTCACGAATATGCACAATGATTCAACCTCTGGTCGTCCGACCGACACGTTCAAGGGTGGCAGAAGTCGTTCTAATCCTCACTCAAATTTTGGAATTTTGCAACTTTTTCTCATTGTTCTCCTTCTCACATAGGAATACAGTGGTGACTGCTTTTAAATTTGTTTGCCATGTAACAATCGACTCTTCTGCTCTTTTTTTTCTTGCTTCGTTACTTGGTCTGTCCTCTGTTTCCACGCTCCCTTTTTTGATGGCACCTTTCTACATCCTTGGAAGGAGGGTACCTCAAAATTCAATGTTTAATTTGTTGCCCCTTGGGTACACAATGCGACTGAGTGGCATAAGTTTGCTGAAAGAGCACTTATTGCAAAAATTCACTGCCCAATTCACCATCGATAAACTTGCTCATTGTTGGTTTGCAAGAAACCGGCAATGCGGTGTTGGTATTATTGAACATTGTCCTCAATTTTATCTCTATGAATGTTCTCAGAGAATGCTTGACTCTGAAGATGAAGATGCTAACTCAGATTTGGACAAGAGAAAACACCCTTACTCCACCATCAATCGGAGCGTGCCAAAAGCATGTTTTATACGGGAGAATGGATCTCGATCTCAAGGTGCTAAAGTTGCTAAAGAGTTTGAATGGGCAGCGGAAGACATTTTTGTTCAGAAGAGTCTCAATGAACATGTAAGTTGCTGTTGGTAATCTCTTTTCCCCTAAGTTTTCTAAAACAGGTCCACTGAATATTAAGGATGAATCTTGTCTATAGATTTTAATTACAACTGTCGTTATTAGTCTGCAGGTACATCATGATAGATATCAAATATTTAAAAATTCTGTAAGCAAAAATATTTTTTTCAAAGTCAAG
Organism: Bemisia tabaci; assembly: GCF_918797505.1. Lineage (NCBI taxonomy): Eukaryota > Metazoa > Arthropoda > Insecta > Hemiptera > Aleyrodidae > Bemisia > Bemisia tabaci. The sequence goes on along the minus strand of NC_092796.1, from coordinate 3,841,985 downwards.
GGTGCCAATAGTCTTAGGCCTCCTTTTCTTTCATAGACACCTCTGCAATGTTCTTCAGTGCAGTGAAAAACTCAAGTTCTGCAGTTTGGTGGCTTTTTGAAAAAGTGTCCATACTTATAATGTGCTTTTATGGGGGGCCAGTGGGTAGCCAAAGTGCTGCAGAATAAATTCAGTAGAATAAATTTATTCTACAACCCTTTTGCTACCCATTAACCCAAAAATTATCACAGTGCCACTAAAAACGCTCTCAGCAACAGTGTGCTTATTAAAATTTTACATTCTTTGAATGTGCTATGTATCCACGAAAAGATGAAGTAAGTGTTAGCTTCTAGAATTGGAAGTAATTCAGGAGTGAATGTGAGCTACAGTTGCAGGGTCCCACTGGAAGTAAAAACCACCGAAAACTTTCTTAGCCTCCACAATTTTGAAGGCATGTCCAGAATTTGCACCGGTTTTTTCTTTTTCTCTTATTATTTGTAATTAGAGTAAAGTGCCTGGATTACAACACATTTTTAGATCTTGCGGATCTTAAAATTTAAACTTAACATGTAACAGACAGTATTACAATAATGAACCACTTTAAGCAGATAAAAAATTTATAAAAATTGGTAAGAAAATTGATGAGAGAAAGTAAAATGAAGGTTTAGTACCTTTACTAATAGATAATAATAGCAAATAAATAAATAAATAAGAATACAAATTAAAATGAAAAACAAAAACATGAATAAGATACAGCACGGACAAGAAAAAGAGTGCAAAAGTGGCAAAAGCCAGTAATAATGATTTAAGACTCCTACTGCCAATAGGAACTTTGCTCATAAGATGCGGGCCAATATTGCTGCCGACAAAGGCGGGTATCGGCGATACACAAATGAGGGAAGTTAAATTTTAAGAAAGTCTCGGGTAACTAAGTCTTGTGGTTTCCTTCTCTTTAGTTGCCCCATATTTTTTTGATTTTTCATCCGTTTTTTTGACAAACTCTTGTAGAAAATTGTGGTCCGTATTATTTCTGAGCACATTTTTTTCTCATGCTTTCAGAAATTTGAGTTACCCGAAAATGCTAGGTCTACTTTTCTGATGGTCTTCAGTCCTGATGGGTAAGTCACATGTGCAAATATTTATTTTCAATGAGGTAGTGAGTTTCAAAAGATAGGAGTTTCAACAGTTAGTTAGTTTCAACAGTTTCAACCGTCGCTTCAAGCGACTCAGAACTCCTCCTTAGTATGTGGGAAAGAAAAAAAAAATGACGTTAGTTCACTCTGAAGAACTAATTTTTCAGAATGAACGTTTGTATTTCCCTGTGGCAAGCAAAAAGTTTGAGACTTCTTTATGATTGAGTAAAATTTGCATTATATAAGTTGACAGTTGTTTACTTTTAATTTGAAAATAACTGTATCACGGTTGTCCAATAGCAATGCTGGCAATGCCGATGCCAAGTGCAGGTACATAAATCGGTTTACTGCAGGCGACAGTCAAAAATAAAGAACTGCTAACTTATCTGATGAAAGCTATCAAACAAAAATGATGATTCAGATTGCATTAAATATCCAAGTAAGTAATTTTGAGGTGTGATTTCAATTTAAAAAATTATAATAAAAAAGATCTAAATCAAATTTTTAATCGGAGGTTTCGTGCTCAACTTCAACCAGTCAGTCAAAAGTTAAAGTCTTACAGGCCCAGAAGTCGGGACTTAATCACACAATCTGCGGCTGGATAAATTCATCCTTTCATTCCTAACTCCATGTATAACTGTTTTTCAAATTGTCCTCCAAATTAGGAAAATTGTGGCGTCAACCCATGGTAACCACTCTATTTATGTAACTGATGTGAGAACTTGCAAAACAATCCGAACATTAAATGGTCATCCCAGAACACCATGGTGTATAGCGTTTCACCCATCATCAAATCAGATCCTAGCCTCTGGATGCCTTGGAGGCGAAGTACGTGTCTGGGATCTTCATGTAAGTATTCATTTAGCTCTATCAATGATCATCGCTGTTGTATTTAACAAGGAATCATCTTCCAACTTTTTTCTAATTAGTAAGTGTTGACAAGAAAATTTAATTAAATTTGGCAATAGCTGATGTGTCTTGGTTCCTTTCTGTTTAACGCGGCCCATTTGGAGTTGAGGGTGTCCTGTAGCCCCCTTGATGAGATGCCCCACCCCTCCTCCCCCTACTGAAAAGTTTATAGTTTCATGCTCATGGTAGCCACCATACTATTTAAGAATTACTGAGAATCAACTACACTGTGTATTCGTATGATATTGCTTTGGCCCTTTTTATTTCCTGACTTAATAATTATTTTATTTTATTTTGTTCCTGGAAGGGAGGAAGTGAAGTTTGGACATCTGACTGCCACACTGTGATAGCATCTCTTGCTTTCCATCCTATTGAACGGGTGCTTGTCATTGCAACTTACAATGAACTTTACTTCTGGGACTGGAATGAAAGAGTGCCTTTTGCCAAATGTCGCACTGGACATGAGAAAGAAAAAATCAGGTTGGTTTCTGACTCAAAATTTCCTAAATGGGGCAGACGTTTTTTTGAAGTCAGTTCGATGGTGGCAGAGTTTTGAAACTTGTCTTGGCCAAGTCCGACGGTTTTATTCATTTATTCCGTCTATGTCAAAATTTCTTCCAGAATTTTGTGTTAAGCGTAGAAACAGTCAGGTTGAAAAGTCAAAATTTTCTTTGGTCCCTTCACATTTCGTCTCGACTAGCTTTTACTGTACTGAAGCAAAATGCTTTATGCCTTGGTAAGTGATGTTTGATCAGATGATGAGTGAGAATGCCTCTCATCGGTTGCCTTAGTAGCTGGAGGTCAATCGGACGCTACTTAACTATAAAACTCTATTTTTTGTAGCATGATACGTAGTTTAAAGGAGAGGTAACCAGTAATCTGAAACTGCTCAAATCTTGAGGGTGAGGTATTACAATAAACGATCGTCTCACCTTTGTGGTTGCACAGGTGCAGCAAAATTTATCAAACCCGAGCACGGTTTGTCTCAGAGGGAGGTAAATAAAACTGTGTTGCCCACTCAAAATGCCCTCTGGATCTTGATGTGAGATGCATATACCGTCATTTAAGCCTAAAATGGAAATATTCTGTCGTGCTCTTTGAAAATAAAATCGATTTTTGTGTTTTTGGCGCTAGAATGGCCTTCAAAGACGATCAACAATTCAATGGTGATGGGGTGTGCATGTGTAAAATGATGTATGCACACCCCATCGCCATTGAATCGTCGATCGTCTTTGAAGGCCATTCTTGCGCCAAAAACACAAAAATCGATTTTATTTTCGAAGAGCTCAACAGAATATTTCCATTTTAGGCTTAAACAACTGTGCACGCATCTCACTGCAAGATCCTGAAGGAATTTTGATTGGGCAACACAGTTTTATTTACCTCCCTCTGAGACGAATGGTGAAAGAAGACAGTAATCAATCAGAAAGGAAGAATTAATGTAAGGGTAATTGAAAATGTTTCGTGCTGGTAAGAATATTTTTTTCAAGACACTTGTCAATGTCTGCATTTTTAACGAATTCTTTTAGATAGTATAATTTCAGTGCTAATTGATTGCCACAGATATGTTGCATTTGATCATCTTGGTCAAAAACTCATCACCGGCATAGCAAATGTATCTCCTCTTCAATCCCAGTGGGACCGAATAGCTAATCCAACGCAGAATGACACGGAGGATTGTTTAAGGAGAATGCTCAGTGAGGTAAATCTATGCATTTCATTCCGGTTTCAACAACACACTTTTTGCACAGTTCAGGGTGTCTAGCAGTAGGATGTTCCCGATTTTATCTGGATTTGAGGTCAATCAGGATTTGAGGAAAAATCAGTCGTAAAATCAGGATTTGAGAAAAGTCAGCAGTCTGAGCGGATTTTTTTATCAAGCTATTTTTGTGCCGTTACATTTGCCTCAGCAAGAAATCACGATTTGATCATGAAATTATGAAAAATTATGAAATCAGGATTTAGCAGTCAAAAAATAGGAAAAATTAGGATTTCATCACGATTTCCCGAAATGAAGAAAAACTAGACACCCTAGTTATGGAAACAGAGCAAAAAAGGTTTATTGCCAGATAATGGTACAGCCAAGTGAGTGGACTTTAAATTTGTCATATTGCATTAAAAACACACACTTAATTGACGACAACAAATAAATAAGTGCCCACAAACTCGGTAGAACCAAACATGCGTATTATAGACTTAGCAAATTTTTGTGTTTTTGAATGAAATTAGACACTTCTGATGTGTTCAATGTGATTATCATGTGATTTTACGTACTTCAAGTCTACTCAGTTGGTTGTATTTCTTAAGCAGCTCAAACAGCCTAAAGAATTTACGGAACCTTGTACTTAGTAGTGTGATGTGGAGTTACATTTTATAATTAAAACTCTCCATTAATCAGAAGTTAAATGAATTGAGTTTTCAAAAACATGACATGAAATTGTCCTAAAAAATATTTATTACTTGTTTTTTCCTCATTTAACTCACTTTTTGTTTTCGAAAATCTTTAAAAGAAACTTATAATGAATCTTGACTCTCAAAAGACACATTTAGTGTAAAGGGTATATTTTTTGATGATTCGAGTGCAAACAGGAACATTAATGCTCAAACTGATCTGGAGATATCAATTTTTTTTTTCTTCTTTGGTTTTTACTCCTTTTTCTTTTTGAGAGTAGCAAAATGATGGTGAAACTGCAGAGCTATGCATCTTTGTCTGTGACTTTACAGTTGTTGTATTACGTTTTACTCCTCTGAAGGATGACTGATGATTATTATTGCATGCAATTTCAAGTGTTTGTGATTATTATTGCATGCAATTTCAAGTGTTTGTTCTCTGCTGTCTCAAAAAGATTTTCTCCAGATTTCGTTCAAAAGTTTAAACACAAGTTGAAAAATGAAGCAGAAGCAAGAGTTCAAAATCCTGTAACTAAGCTAGAAAGAAAACTGATGGCAAGTGCCTACAAACTTGAGGTGCATAGTTTTAGAATTTGCTCAGTTGTTCTCTAAAGTTAGCCCTTTTTTGAGGTTTTCTCTGAATTTTAGGAACAAAAAAAAATTCACATTGCCTTGCAATTTTTTCTGATTCTTGTGCAAGTAGGCCTTTATTTTAAAATTTTCTCGTCCAAGTTTACTCCCTCTTACTTACCGTATGATACTGTTGTTTCAGAGACAGAGTCAACCTACTCCCGCTCCGCGTGAAAGTTTTGGTTTTAGTAGTATGTTTGATGATTCACTATCATCCTCATTTCTGGCAGACCGACTTAGCTGGCATACGTCACCGCGCCGGCAAGCAGCGTGGGAAGCGCGGCGGCTCCAAATTCAAGAGGCCTTTAGGAGCCCAAGGCATAATCTGCGACCACTTAACGTACGTAGACTCGGTTCACCCGTAGATCATCTACGCAGAGCTTTCTTTAATTCTAACAATTTGAACACACGAGAAAGAGACAGAACCGCCGTCGAAAACTACCTGCTTGGCAACCGAGACTTCACATTTAATGATTTTATCTCAGTCGTGAGGAGTCAGTCGGAGCGGAACCAGTTTGATGGTGACCATAGTTATTCAGAAAGTGAGCAGGCTGGTTCGGTAGAGTATTGGAGGATTTTGCTTGATTTTTTTTTCGATGAGCAAGGTGAGTATGGTTGGAACGAAAGGGATGAGTCCCTCTTTACTGACCACGATTACTCAGTAAGCCGTGAAACGTTTGCTCGCAGTCGACATAGCTGGTGGAGCAGGAACTTTGATGAGGAACTGCCAATGAACAGCACTGCTGAACGTCAACCGAGGAGAAATGGTCCGCGTTGGACCAGAGCACCCTTACCGACCAGAGCACCCTTACGGCCATTGAGGTCAGAACGAACTAGGACCAACTCTGCCGGGAACGAAGGTACTTACAAATTTACTCCCACATGTCTAGGATTATTTGTATGGAACTAAGCAAACAGGACATATCTGCATTGAAGATTTTGAACAAAGACATGTGCAAAAGTTTATGACTGGTAACATATGTATGTTAGTTAAAGATAGGAACAGAACCGTAAGGGTGCAAGCGTAATCAAGGAACCAGATATGGGGAACATCTGGAAAAACTTATGACCATTAAACTCTAAAGTCTTGTAGATGTTTTTAATTTTCCTGTTGGGAGGTCTGACTGCCAAATGTTATTTTCACTTTACTCTATTGAGTCAAATGAGCACACTGTCTCTTCTGAAAATATAATTACAGGAGGGCCCCGGTTATCTGAGTATTACAAGATCAGGCACACCCCTCATAAGCAAAAACCCTGGTTGAAGCAAGGACTGCAATGACCGCATGATAATCAGACTAATTGCGCTGTAGCTTCAAATATACAAAAAACTGCGGTAACATTTGATTCTCTACCTTCATAAATTATATGTAATAATTATGTAATAATGAGCAAAATAGCCAAATAACTGCTTATAGAGGATGAGTATTTTATTCTGTTTTATTTGAAGCTTTTCGATCATGCTGATCATCATCAGAGGCACGACATACGCAAATTACAACTACAAAATAATAAACGCACAAAATATTGGTACACTACATGGTCGGTGAAACGCATAAGCAACTATGAAGAAGATACATTTAAGAGAATACATACAAGTTATCTGCAAGCAATAGTAAAACTATTACACAAGGATCTGGAAAAGTCAACAATTAAGAAGAGTGATCGAGAGGAAAAGCGAAATATGGAAAGAGAAGCTTTGTTGACTTGTCCAAAGTATCATGTAATAGTTTTACTCTCGCTTGTGGTCTCTTCAATGTATTTTTCTCATACTTCTGTATGCGTTTCACTGACCATGGAGTGTATGTATATATTTGTGCATTTGCTATGTTGTAATTGTAATATACGTATGTCATTCCTCTGACAATGAAGTAAAGCTTCAAGTAAAATCAGTTAAATAATTCATCCATTATGCGCAGTAATTTGGCTTTTTCACTCATTATCACGTTATTGACTGCTAACCACACAAAGTTCAGTTTGTTAGTTTGTTAATTTAATAAGACAACCAGCAGCTATGGCTATTTATGTCAGATTCCATGTAACCACTTCCATCAAATTTTAAACAACATTTTATTTTGTGCCTCTATCCTTTCCTACGTCTTGACACTTTTTTGGTTAATAAAGATAGCGGGATTTACACCCTTCCTTTCTCTTTTTATTTATAGCGGTCACTTTGTCCATTAAAGTAGGGAAAACCTTTGTCAAAACCGTCCACTCAAGTCAAGACCCTGGTTTTAGCAAGCGCCTGGCTAAAGCAAGTCTAGGTAACTGGGGTGCTACTGCATTATCACCCTCCACTGTAATAAAAAAACATCTTATATGCCCAAACGCACCATCTCAGCTTTTTAACCCTTTTCTTCAATTTGTAGCAGTACCTAAGGGTAGAATTACCCGAATCCCAGCTTCCATGCAATTCAAGCTGAATTCATCGCTAAAGTAGATAGTTTCTATTTAATAGAGCCCAAATTATGTTTTGTTTGCTTAGTTCCATCTATTTTAGTTGTTTAGAGGCAACAAAGCCTTTAGTTGTCTACTAGTCAGGAAAGTCTGTACAGAGTCATTTATGGCGTCAATGAAGAAATATTCAGATATTGTAAAGTTATTTCCTCTGCCTCAACATTACTTCACTTGGCAGAGAGAGGTAATGTAGCATCATAGCCTCAAGAAAAAATTCAGATAAAATTTAACAAAATACCTAGGATTTTAGTTCCTGAACTTTTATGGGTGAATTCAGTGATGGCATTTCAAAAACATTGAATCATTAAGACCGTGCATCCTGTGTTACGGAAGGTGTTACTACTTTCAAAAATTCCCATGGCGCACCGACTGATGAATGTAGTGCACCGACCTTGCATCGGTGAGTTTGTGTGTCCCAACTGCGCACATCTGCACATGCGCAGCAGCGGCCCCAGTGAATTTTTGTTAAATGTTGAGGCTTTTTTCTGGGTGGTAATTAGTTTGGAAAAGCGAAACTTTGCAATTCAGGTGTAAAATTATATGCTCTACAACTTTTGTCCTAAAAAATTTTGTCTAAAAACGAACTCAAAACGAGTTATTTGCGAAAACCCGAGTGCGCAAATGAATTCTCCATTGCTTCTTTGCAGTCTCTTCCAATGCTTGGGACCCATGCTCTCACCCCCTCCCCGCCCACCCACATGGAGTTTCGAGAAATTTGTAACGCTTGGCCTGTACAAAATCAAGCCAGATGCACGGTCCACGTGATTCAAGATGTCTTTTAATACTTAGATCATGACTTGAAAAAATCATTGTTATTTTTCCTTTTTTTCTTTTCTTTGTTTTTGTGTGTTTGTTTCTATGCCAAAACTCCCTCTGATAACATCTGAATGACAATCCAGGTTTAGTAGACACTATCTTTAAGTGGTCTTACTTTTAAGTTTTTTAAGATGAAGCAAGCAAAAGCTCATTTTTGTGTAAAGCTCTTTGACTTTTGAAGTTCATTGAAAATTGAAAATAGTCAATAATGCAACGGAAAAAATAGATAAGAAGGATCTTATATCTTGTCTACTAAATCACAATAAAGTTACGGACTCCAATTTTTGTAAATCATTATCCTCATTTCGAAAGGCACGAATCCATTGCCCTATCTCAGAATTTTCAGTTATTTGCAGCCTGAGGACAAAAAAATTCAACAGATTCTAGTGATTTTTCTCTGTGTAAAAATTACTAGACTTTTGATTTATTGTTTGGACTTAAAACTTTAGGATTTTAAATTATTTTTTTTTCAGCTCACAGGAATATTGCAAGAAATTTGCAAGAATGTTGCAAGAGCAGTCTTTTGACCCTCTGCAAGAGACTGATTGTATTGGAATGTTTTCCAAGGCTTTTGTTAGGTAATCAGCTGAAGGGTAGCTTGGTGATTTTGTCGCTAAAGGTAGTGTTATTTCAGCGAAAAGTATTGATAAAGTAAGAGAAGATTTATACCGTAAATTTAATTTTTTATCGACCCTATCTTGTCAGTTGATAAATGCGCCTTGCCATGTAATATGTAAAATAATCAAAAAGTTATGAAATGAAGAATAATATGGTAATACAGTGTATCACTACTCTCTTGAAAACTTACCTTGTTCCTTTCCAATATTTGAACTAAAATTTCTCATGGTGGAAAGATTTTGAACTGTCAGTTGAGCAAAGTTTTCTTCTCACTAATATTGTGCAACTTTGAGTCTTGAAAGTCAACGTTTCCACGATGATGAGAAATTATTTTTTTATTCAAAGTTTGTGCGATTGTTTTCTCAGCTAAACCCTCAAAATTTGCATCTCTAAAAGTGAGAGCTAATAATTAATTTCAATACAATTTTTAGTTTTGTCGATATCAAGTTTTACTAAAATTTGCTGGCTTATGCAAGCGTTGAAAACATTGTACCTCAGTGCTAAGGATTATTGGTGAGATACGTATTTTGATTTTCAGTCATGACTCCTGGTGGCGCTCAAAGCGCATCTTTTATTAGAGACGTGTCTCGTCTGCAATCTCGTTTGAGACGTCTTCAAAGGTCGCTCACCTACCTAGAGACCAGAAGAGCTTTGAGCCAAATCAATGTCAGATCTGTGAGTATCAAACCCTGATGCTTGACAATTTACGAGAACTTTATTTTAAATTTTCAGCCCTCAATATCAACAAAGTACTCTAATGGACCAAAAAATTTTCCTGCCTCTAATTATCTCAGTGTGTGTCTCAGCACAGAGAGTAATAGAAAAAAAAAATTATGGAAAATCCAGAAATGTTTGGGGGAGCCTCTGAAAGCATAGATAATTTGGGCTTTTTCCAGTATCTACTGATATAAATTCGAAGTTTTGGCAATGTGAATGGTTTTAATGCTGAATTTAGTTTTTTATATCCCCATTAAAACACAGGTAAAATTTCAATAGGGCCTTTTAAGTTTGGGAAAAACTATGATTCTTGCTGTAGCCTTGAATGATAAACATTTTGCCGCAGTGGAATCATCAAATTTTGAAAATGTTTTTGTGACTTTGGCTGAAATCGAGGAAAGAAATGAAAAATAAAGGTGCTAAAAGCCAAATTGATTTTTATATTACTTCAGCTTTTCTACTCCATTCTACTCCAATTAGCGTTAGAATTTATAAACTTGAGTTCTAAACAAAAAATACCTACTATTAAGTGCCATCACAAAACTTGTCCTGAGGATTAAAAAAGCTCCTTATTCTCCAGACCGAGAATAAAAAAGACTGGTGATTCATAGTGTTCTACATTTTTTGAAACTAAAGTTTTAAAAGAGGTCAAGGAGGCATCAATAAAATTTTTTTTAAATATTTTCATCGTATAATCGTAATACATGGTTGGTAGCCAGCAACCCTTACTTAGTTCTTTTAAATAATTTTCTAGGATCAAAGCTAACATGCTGAATCACATAATAACTTGAACCATAACCCTGTATTGGGCTGGTGAAAAATCAACAAAACTTTCATCAAATTGTACCAGAAGTTTCCTTTCAGCCATGCCTTAACCTTTTTGCCACGGTTCATCTTATCCTTGATTCACCCCTATTTTTTTTACCTTAAAAGGTCAGAATTTTGTTCCTTAATTTTCTAAACCTATTTAATCCATCCTAATGTTGCATTGGTGCTACAGATATGAGCTAGCCTACTGATCGCACACATCTCTCATTTAAGGATTGTTGTTAAATCCATGTTTTAGTCTAAACTGCTTGGTTTCATGTATTTATTTGTTTGTGAAATTTTGCATTTGTAACTACTTTCTGTAATAGACTGTTGATACAGACATGAGTCAGTTTTGTCTCTAATTTGTACCGATTATCTGTCGTAAGAATAAAAGCAGTTGAGTCCCTCCACTTCTTCCTGTGGTTTCAATGATATGGAATCTTAAATACATATTATTTATCTCTTCTGTCATGACTGGAGCCTCAGAATATAAGAATTTGAATGGTATGATCAGTCAAATAGATTTACTTATTTTAGGTTTCACTCAGTCATTCCATAAGTTTATCGCTCTGTCTGCTCATTTTCTGAATAATTTTTAAGTTAGAAGTGTTCATAGAACATTATTTAACAATAACTGTCTGGCTCTTCAGTTTTATAGGACTCAGAGATCTCAATTTTAAGATGATCTTTGTAAAGCGTGGTTCAAGTGTTCTAATTGGTTTCAAGTTTAAACCTTTGCAATTAAAAATTTTACTCCAAAAATTAGTTTTACTTCAGCTCAAGTCAACTCATTTATCTCCTCTCACTTTACTTTGTTATCTCTACTGTATCTTGTTTCTTTTTTTATTCCTTACACTAAAAATTTGTGACACATGATCACCTAATTTTCAAAAGTGTTCTTTTGGGGAAAAAAGGAGGGATAGATAATGCTTATACTCCACTATCTACCTAATGAAGATGCTCAAAAATTGTAGCATTCCTCTAAAAAAAATCCGGTTTGAACATACTACCGGCTTGAAGTACCATGGAACTTGACAAATCACTGCATGAACAAACTTTTTAGCCCAGTCGACTGTGTGATTTCAGCAAGTTTTGTCAAATGGAATTTTATTGTCATGATCTAGAAAAACTTCATAAAAAGCAACCTTCTCATATCGGTTATACTCTTCATCTATTGTACTCTTCACTTCTCGTTAAGATGCTTAATGACTTGTTTTATGATTATGCAGGATTCATCCTCCGCAAGTTCAGTACCAAGTAACAGAATGCAGGGTTTGGCCCCCTTAGTACTTCAGCCATTGTCCGATGACCAGCAACTCAGAATCGTTACTTCGTCTTCAAACTTACTTCGTCTTAGAATGGGAATAAATAACCTGCAGCGCCAAATTAGGTGATCTTTTTTATTTTTCAATCAGCTATCCCATTCCCTTTCATCAGTTAGTCACCGATATTTGTTCAAAAGGGAAACAGAGAAGCTATTTAAAAGAGGGATCCATGTGGAAAAATTTTGTTTTGAGAAAGATGCATTTAAAGTATTTACCATTGTATTCAGACTACTGTTGGTGACTCAAAATGAAGATTCATCCATTCGACTGAAGTTTATAAATCCAGAAAAGCAAGTTGCTGACTCTTAAAATGTGAATGTTATTGGATATTTTGAGAGTTTCAGCTAGTGTTGTTGATTTTTTCCCAAAAATCGATTATTCGCCGAAAAATCAAGGCCAAAAAATCGATTTTCAAGAAAATCACTCCGAAAAAAATAATAATTTTTAGGAAAAGTATTGTGCTGTTTGTAATTCTTAAATTCTCGCTTCACTGATCGTGAGCGTTGAGTTTCATTGTCCCTTGAATTGGAGCAATGTCGATGGTCTGTTTTAATTTTAAAAAATAATATAAGCTTAATGCCTCCTTAATCAGGAGTAAAATTTTTGTTTCTAAAAAATCGAAACATTTCGATTTGTGAGTCAAAAATTGATTCAGCAGCAAAATCATGTGCAAAAAATCGATTCAATTTAATGGACTATTTTTTGCAAAAAATCGATTTCTTCCAAAAATCGAAAAAAAATAAACAACACTAGTTCAGCTTTTGGTACTTTCCTCTTGTAATTTGCCTTCTTTTAAATTTAAGCCTCGGCTGAATTCATAAGAAGCATTTAGAGTGAGAGTGTCAGAACTCATCTTTTTGTACACACTGAAAATACCTGGCATTAGTAAAAACAAAGATGGTATCGAAACTTCTCAGAACTCAAAAATTTCATCAACTTTAATGAATTCTTGTTGAGATGTTTCGCCAACCAGCCAATTTTATTAGTTCCAATTTCATTTTTCATGTATCGTGTTTAAATTATCAAGGATTCCTGACCCCTTTGCCAAAAGATTTTGATTTACCTTCGCAATAATGGAGCTTTTTTCTTTCAGTCGTAGTCGCATTACAACTCGTCTCCTGTTACCTTCGACGAGACAGAGACTCCAAGAGGTGCTGCAGAGGCTACATACAAGACTTTCCCGTTTTCAAACTTTGACAGACGACCCACCTCTGCAGTCACCTCTGTCATCAATAAACTTCAATTCACGGGTTAACGGTGATATGGGCGGTGCGAGCAGCAGCCACTGGGGTCCCGGAACGTTGAGCAGTGCCTTCAGCTCTGATCTGCAAGAGGGACCATCACGAGTGCCTTCCTCAATAGAGTTCCTTTCTGGCGAACAGAGCACGTCTCGCACAAACGCCGAAGAAGATTCTTCAAGAGATGGTCCCTCCTCAAGTAGACGTCTGTGGCCAGGAGCGCATTATAGATCTAAAATGAGAAGTGGGGAGTCTGCTAGGCGAAGGTAATCTTTCTTCTATCCCTCACTTTTTCATGGAGTTTGATCAAAATTAGGGTAAAGTACCTTTATAGGGAGAGTATGGACCAAAGACATAAAGACAGAGGTTCGTATCGAAAAGCACGGGGAAAAAAGTGAAGCCTGGTTTGGCGTTGGGTGCTTGTGTGAGTATGTAAATGAGCGCGGGAATCCATGGCGGCAAACGGACATTTTATTTGAACTTGTCCTCTTGATTTTTCCACATTTCTCCCTCTAAATGCCTTTTAAATTTCTTAAACGAAGATACTAAGAAACTTGGGATGGTGACTATAATACACCTATTTTTGCTCGGTAACAAGCAAGAATCTCAGATAAAGTTAGTTTTTCTTCTGCTCATGGTGGTCTTGCCGGTTCAAACAGGGCGTTACAGTCCTAGATGACCGTTACTTCCAAATGAAATTAATCGGTTGATGACAGACCAAAAATAACCTGAAGTTAAGAAAATATATGTGGGTAAGTGAATTTGGGTAATTTTGTATTGTATGCAATTTTATTCAGTTCCCGCGCTACATTTGAATTCCAGACTTGTCCCGATTTTGCCGCCAACCCTCTAGCCAATAGTAGAGGTGGTTGAAAAGTAGCTTCATTTTTTGCTTTTAGCACTCCGTCTTTATGTCTTTGGTATGGACACGGCGAAAATTTGGAGGTTAGGTTTGATCAAGTCATGTTGCTCTTGGGGCTCAAAGGGGCAGCCAACGTATGAACTTGAATCATCCAGTGGTACTAATTTTCACAATTACACAATGCGAGAGTGAGTACACTAATCAAAAATTATAAAAGCACATATAACACTTTGATTTCGCCTAAATTTTCTCAGTTTCAAGGACTTGATCTTTAAAGATGCTTGTTTACAATGCACTATCGGCCATATTGATTATCTTTAAAATGCATAGGTTGGCAGTGGCACTCTTCTAGTGATTTTTGTTTTACTTGTTGTCGCCCTTTTGGACCCTGAGAGCTACGTAAATGGATGTGTCCATACTCTCCCTATAAAGGTACTCTAAAGTAGAGTATAACATTATTAACATTATGTAACTGCAATGAAAATTCTTCTGTCAATATGTCTGACGTAATTAGTTAAGCTCAAAGGGGAAATTATAAAGCTCAAGAAATATTAGCTCTTTGCCTTAATTTGGCAAGTCAGACCTTCCTAGTCGTATCTGGCTGAAACTCAAATGATAAATGTCACTTGGGGAGACTTGGTGCTGTAGATCATATGTGGGAAATTTTTGGAAACCCTCTGTTCACAGATTGAAAGCGTGTTTTTGATTTAAAAGTGGTCAGGAGTTTCAAAATCGTCGTTATCAGGAAGTCCTTAGCTATTTTTTTTTAGTCTAGCGTTTTCAACTGAAATCTTGATCAATTCCAATGTATCCTATGATATCTATCTTAAAATTTGAGATTTCATCATGTCATACCTAGTAAAATATTAAATAATGTGCCACAAATAATGATACCTACGTCATAGCCGGCTTTTTCCCTTGTAGAAACCCTTCGTCAAAAGTTTCAAGAAATGTTTCACAGTATTTTTTTAAAATTTTTCCAGGTATTTTGAGGAGCGAATTAAATCGTTGAGACAGTTATCGGACGCAAATCGTAGTTCTAATCCAGCATCAGATTCAAGTCAAGAACCAAGAGCTTTCCAACGCTACACTCACTCACCAAAACCTTCTTGCAGTAACATAAATGATGCAGGGAACAACGACCAGCATCCAAAAGCAGATTCATCTGACAGGAAACAACTCAGCTACTTTGAAAAGTTAAAAGCAAAATTTGCGCAGCTGTCACGGCAAATCAAAGAACAGTGCTCTACCAGCACAGAATTCACATCCAACCATTGGCAGCCAAGTTCCTCAACCCAACCCAATGAAACACCATCAAACAACAACGATTCCAACCCATCAAATAGAGTGTCACCAGCTGAGGGTAATGAAACCAGTCATGTTGGCAGTAGTGACACATCTGCAGACTTGAGTGAAAGAATCAATAATATCGTTTCAAATATCCGTAGAGTCGGTAGTTCGCTTAGTCGAAGCATGAGCTGTGAATTTGATGCAGGGAGCTCTAAGATTGAACCGCGGAGAAAGTCAGACTCAGGAGTGAGCGGTGAGAGTCCAGAAAAGAACTCTGAAGGTTCAGTCGACAGAGGACAAAACAATAGTCAGATTCCAGACTCCACCAGTGTTGGGAGTAGTCTTAACCGTCTAAATTCAGAAGACTCACCTGAGGTTAGAGGAAGCAGCTATAAAACTTCAAGTCCCTCCAATAGCAGGAGTTTTGATAGAGTGAATTCGGAAGGTTCGTCAGGAACCAGTTCGTTTGGCGCTGATAATGAGTTAAGACCTGCATTTGTGACTGCTTCTAGCTTGCTTGGGTCGCTGAAGCAGAGTAGTTCTCTGTCCAGCTCATCCACATCGTCGAATGAATCTTGGCAGGGTCCAGTGAGTGAAGTAGGAACAACAGCAGGTGCAACACCCACTATAGAACTTGGAACAACAAGTCCTTCGCAAGAAACAAGAAGGATAGGCTTGAAAAGGAAGCTGGATTCCATTGTGTCCTCTGCACGCATCGCATTACAATCACGCACAGTGTCACCTTTAAGTTCAACATGTGATCTGAGACCTGATCTAGTCACACCCTCACCTGGGTCAAGAGCGGACCTCGCATCGAACGACCTATTTCTCACATCTAGTTCAAGCTCCTCCTCTTCAGACTCTAGCTCAACTTCCAGTTCTGACTCTGATAGTCAAGATCCAACATACGATTCCCTGCAAAACTTGTTTAGAGTACTGAAACAAAGGACAGATTCAATAAATAGATCTTTCAGAAATCAAATCAACTATGCTCCTCAGATTGATCCACCCACTTCTGCTGCTGCTCGTCTACAGGCTACACTATCGGACTCAAGTAGATACATGGAAAGCCTTTTTGGAGGCCCCTCTGGAAATGTTGATGGTTCTAGTCCTCCAGAAAACAGACCAGCTCTGGATATTGGAGCTGAAATTCGAACTCATATTCAATTATTTCAAGATGCATTAAGCAGGCTGTCACAGGCCAGAAGCAACGAAGAACGTTTAGCGGGTGTTCCTGTTTTGCAGAAAATTCTGAGGCTATTGTTTTACCTCATAGATCTTTGGCTCGGACAGTTAGGGTATCAACCTGAAGGGAGTGAAACTGGGCAAAGTAGTAGTGTGAATGCAAGTAGACTGGCAGCACGAGAGCGAATACTCTTGATAGAGCTAGCTAGTGAGACATCCCTTCCACCGACACCACTTCAGGAGAGGGAGCCTGAGAGATTGTCAAATGGGTTGTCAGAGACTAGTAACAGAAATGATGAACGCCCACCTGCTGAAAATAGAAGGTCACATCCAAGAGCGTTTGCCCGGAGAAGAAGAGATCTTATGAGGAACCATCGCTTGTTATGGTTAAGGGAAAGACTACGTTGCGTCAACGCCAATCAGCGTAGAAGGCAATTAGCTGAAAGCATTGATGCGCGACGCCAGGAAATCAGAAGTAGACTGAACGAGAGCCGCAGGCGATTGACTGAAAGGATGGGTGAGCATCATCGACAATTGGGGGAGAGAGAAGAACGTCGACAGCAGTTGAGTGACAGATTAGAGGAGGGTCGACGACAGTTAAGCGAAAGATTAGAGGAGAGTCAACGGTTGTTAAATGAGAGGCTAGACGAAAGTAGGCGGCAGTTGAACGAGAGAATGTTTGAACAAAGGCGACAAATGAGAGACAGTATGGATCAAGTACAAAGAAGAGCGCAGGCAATGAGAGATGCAATTAGACGGACGCAATGCATACGTGATCCAGAAGACTGGCGAAGAGAGAGAAGAGAAGATCTGCGCAGGCTATGCCAAACCACCATGCAAGCTCATTCTGGGCTAAGGTAAGGAAACACTCTTGCTCCCTTTTAATTTATTTTATTCATAAAACAATATTTCCTCAATCATAGGAAACAAATGAGTCTGCAATTCATGAACTATTTCAAATTAATAAAAAAGAACATCCTCTAGAAATGGGGACTTTCTTCAAACTAAGATGTGAAAGATTTGGCAAGTTCAGTTAAAAAATCTCAATTTGCGTTTTCAACAGAAAACACGCTATTTTGTTTTGTTTAGATTAAGGCATGACTTTGCATTCTAATCTGATAATATTCAGCTTTATAAGTCGCAGATATAAGCTTTAAATATTTTTTTTTTGAAAATTCTGTTTTAATATGCTGTCGGAAAAGTACCTGGATGGGTTCTGAAATTAAAAAACTAAAACCTAAGACTTAATCTTGGTTTCATTTCAATGATCAACTCAAAGCTATTGATTGAGACCAAGATCAGTTCATATAGTCAAAAATAGAGGAAGTTATGACAGTTTGAATAAAAACAATTTGGACCCCGTACCGTTCTTAGGAAGCATTTTTACTCGCCTTTTCTCAAAACATCTGACTCCCTCTTCCACTTCCTTCCCTCTGACTCCTCAAGATAACTTTTTCCTTCTGAAGATATTGGCATATCGCATATTCTCTTGTCTCTCATTAAACATGGCTCCTTTCGACTGAAAGTATTTCGTTTTTCAAACTTTTCAATGCAAGGTTTCCAGCCTTTGCGTGTGAACTTTTAATATTCATTCTGAAATTTAAATATCTGGAAGTAATCGTATCCAAGCATGTTTTGTGTTAATTTTTCCATTAATATCTATGACTTGGCTCACCTTGCATCATGAATTTTTGTATTTTTTTTCTTTTTTTTTCTGAGTAGATCCTTGGTGGCAGCAATCGAACGAGGTCATGAGACATCCACAGTATCATCAGCAGAGCTGTTCAGAGGTGATGAAAGAAGCAACTCTAATCTTAGTAATAGGGACAGTCAATCAACTAGTCAGCAACCATCAGTGCCCTTCCGACTGTTAGATCCTATTCTGCAACAGTTTAACAATTCAAGACCATCTTCCGTTT
>NC_092796.1:3683707-3821207 GCF_918797505.1 Bemisia tabaci | reverse complement strand
ATATTGTGTGTAATGATATTTAAACATTAATCGTTCAATTCTGCTTTTCTTGCACCAAGAAAGTTCGATTTTAAAAGCTCATTGTGCTTAGGAAGCTGTGAGGAACATCTAATCAAATGATATCGAAATTCAGCCAGCTCCAAATTTTTTGGTACTGTTTGCGTAGTCCTCGAAATATTTGTATGCAATGTGAGTCTCAAATACTCCTAATATTCGCTCGTAAAAGTATGAGAAACCGTTAATTGTAATTTTTTTTATAGGCAATGAAGATAAAAAAAAAGTTTGCTTTCATCTCATGAGACTTCTTGAGTACCTTCTTGATCTGTTGTTTAGTGAGATAATAGTGGTACATTCGTGAGAATGCTACAGCAATATTCAGTTCTGTGGTAGGTGAACAGATAGCAGTAAAAGTGATCTGTAAACTACCAATGTAGGGCTTTTTTATTCAGGGATTATGTAAGTTGGAAGTTAATGGGATTTTATTAAAGGTAAAGAGTCATTCAGACTAAGAAGTTCAGTATTTGAGTCCTTAGATTCCCCAAAACATCAATTAAAATCACAATTTATCCAGAAGGAGATTTCGTCTCAGAGTAATAGATTAGAGCCTCAAGGCAGTAGAAATTGAAGATAGCTGCAACTAGAGTACCTGTATCGGGAGAGTACTGACAGATCGGTTCATGGAGGGCTTAGGGCCCAAAAGTGCAGCCACCCTTCTAACCAACTTCTAACGCACAAAATTTCACTGCCAGTCTGCAGATTCCAATTCTAACCAAGATGGCCAAGAATGTACAGAAATGAGCGTTCTTCCGCAAAATTGAGTAAAATGCAAAAACTGAGTCAAACACATGCTTAATAAAGGACGGTTCGTAACAATAGTATCAGTAAATCGCTCTGGATAATTGAAATTCATAGGTTGGCTGCCCTTTTGGGCCCTAACTTTATTCGCGGAGGCATCGGTGAAGGCCTGATGGACTTTCGGAGTTTCAGATCTGTTGGTACTCTCCCTATACAGGTACTCTAGCTGCAACAAGTGCTGCACAGTCTTTGCGGGACCAGAAAAAATTTGGCATTTTTATGATGCCTATATAAGTTAGGGAGCAGTCTGTAAATTTTCCGCACAGATCCGGCAATAATATGTAAAGTCATGAATACAAGCGGCTTAAGTAAACAGTTTTTTTCAAGAGGAGTGCAAGATAAGTGCTTACTGGTGCAATGTTTTTACAATGTATTGAAAATGAAATATCCCCTCCCCCCCATCCACGATCATATTCCAGAAATTACCGATATTGTTTTTAATCTCATCCTTATAATTCCTTTATAATTGTAACTTATTTGTTTGCAGCACACAAGAATCTAGTTGTAGCTGATTGTAAAATTTACAATGACGCAAGTGTAGATATATCCTCGGATAGCAGTTTACTAGTGACTCTTCTTCCCTCTAGCCGCTTTGGTTTCACGTGTATGCTAGGTAAGACTCACTTTTTTAATTAGGCTGTTTCCTATTCCAATTTTTTGTGTACTGATGTCTTGTAGACTAACATTTAGATGGGAAATCGACGAACTCATCTCAAATGATTTCTTATAATCCAGTACGTTTTGGAGTCCACCTTGATTCCTCTGTAAACAGATTGAAGTAAATGGAAAGGATCCAAGTCCCATTTTGGAAAAAGTATGTTGTATTTTTGAAAATACATCATGGAATGAGTTAGGTTTAGCTTTAAGGTTGACCAGGTGCACACTTTCTCCTGTTAAACATTTCAAAGTCCTGAATAAATATTTTGAATGTGAAAATAGCTTTTAAACTATATCTCTAGCATCAAGTTTCTTGGAGAAATAAAAGTTACAACCTCTTTTTCTCAGTTTAATATTAATATGACTAGTTTCTCTCTTGTTGAACTCGGTGCAAATGGATCTAAGTAGTCAAGATGTCCTTATACCTTTACTCAATTGATACTTAAAATCCTTCAAATTTTAAAATTATTTTCTCTAGCTTGAGAATTGAAACTTGAAACTTCAAAACAGTCTATGAGCCATTGGGCGTTGATGATATTACTCCTCTTTTTTTCTGGCCACAGAGGGAGCTAAAGGCTTCTTTCTCAAGGACTTTGCATTGAGAGGTTCCCCTTACTTTTCGTCTTAATTTTGGGTAAAGAGTTGCGCGCATCTACTAGGCACCTACATTTGCAGTTTTTGAAGAGAACCCATATGTTTGAGAAGTGAAATGGAGTTTAAAGACTGAATTGGACAAAATTGGAGACCTAAGCTGCCAACAATGGATGGACATACAACAAATAGATAAAACTAGGCCTGGAGCAAATAAAGAGCGTTTCCTATG
Source organism: Bemisia tabaci (assembly GCF_918797505.1). Lineage (NCBI taxonomy): Eukaryota > Metazoa > Arthropoda > Insecta > Hemiptera > Aleyrodidae > Bemisia > Bemisia tabaci. Next base: position 3,818,872 of record NC_092796.1, on the reverse strand, counting down.
GTTTCCACACAGGCAGTTGCTTTTTGTGTACTTCATCAAAATGAAGATTGGATCGCACCAAAGAAGTCACTTGTAAGAGATTTAGTAACACCTTCCTGTCTCTGCTTTTAGATGGATGGTTTTGACCATACTTCTTTTTTTAGTACAATTGTCTCTCTGTTAGTGTCAAGTGCATGTTGATATAACACTTGTCACTTGTCCCAAACTATTGCACCTATGTACATCTTTTTCAAAACGATCAGTACATATAGTTAGACCCACTTTGTTTAAATGGATCCAATCAGATCTTTCGACCATTATTCTAAAATTAAAAGAGACACAGGTACAGATTGCAACACCTGATGGAATCCAAAATGTTGGGAATTTGTATTCTACAATTGCCAGTTCTCATTGATCCTCTCTCATTTTCATTGATTTTAATGCTGTGTTCTTATTCATCCTTGCATTTCCAGGAATATACAGCCTTGAGTGGGAAACACTAGGTCAGCGCCTATATCAAGTTAGTTTCGAGCAGAATGCTGTTTCTGTTAGTCTTTCACCAACCTGCCGCTATCTTGTTGTGGGGCTCTCGGCACGCCGCCGCATTTCACTGGGAACTGAGACTGACACAATCGCCCAAATCCTACAGCTGGATGGGGGAGTGCCCTCAAAGCACAATAGTTCTCCACAGAGGGGAAAGTTGACCAAAGTTAGGGGCCTTGAGCTTTACCGAGAACTGAGCTCCATGAGTCTGAATTGTATACGCTGGGCCCCTACGCCAGGCCAAGGAATCGTCTGCGGCACCAACACTGGTCAACTTACGTTTCTCAGATAGGCAAGAGTGAACAATTCATGCTCAGATGTGACCGTCCATGGACAAAGGCGCCTACTGTTAGAAGCAAATTATTCAGGACAGTGATTTTTGTACAGCCTAGTCAAAGAATCAAACTTTTGAGTATCTATAAAAAAATTGCTCACTGATATTCCAAAGAATGAGTTTCAAGCAGTCAAGTACACTTTTGTGGCAACAAACAATTTTCATTTCAATCAGACTACTCTGAGCGTCGAGCATGACTGATTGAAACTTTCAGTAACTTTTTTTCACTTTTTGAATCAAGTAACTTTCAAACCATCATATTTATGGTTCGATCCAACATTCATTTTGGGAACTTTTGGTATAAAAATATTCGTAGAACACCCGCTAAATTTCAATCCAGAGTTGCTCGACACTTCCGTCCTTCTTATTATGGACGGTCACAAAAAATGAAAGATCTCAGTGTTTTCTTTAAGTCTGTATCCTTCAATTTAGAAAGCAGTCATAACTTTCCAAATTTGCAGACCCCCCAGGATTGTCATGCATCTTTCTCTCAATGAGGTTGAAAATCAGATAATGAAGACTTATCTTTGGCAGGATCTTATTGAACGATCAGTTGTCAGGTTTTCTCTCAAGCAGCAAGAGAGCTGTTTTTTAGATGTTGATAATAGATGATGAATAATGTTGATTACTGATGCTATTACAGCACCCCGTTAGACAGGGTCTGAATTTAAGCATTATGTCTTGTGCTTTTTCACAGTGTGAATTTCTTGAATAAATCCCATACGTTTTTATTCAACATTAGTTTTTAAAAATTCGTGTCTGCCTTACAAGAAATATAAAATTTATGCCAGTCAAACTGACCATTGAGGATGAATTTACATGTTTAATTATTATTTTCATCAGTTTTTCACAAAATTTTCTTCCTTTTTTGATGTGGTGTACTTCTAGTATGCAGAAGGGTATTTAATATATTTTCCTATACTCTTTAACGGACCACTAGACAAGTTACGAATTTAAGTTTTATAATTCATGTTTCCCCTTCAAAATTTCTTTTTAAATTCGATTAGCACATCAAAAATTACTGAAATTAAATCTTAATGAAGAACTAACGTTTTTATTTTGCACCGGTTACGAAGAATTTAAATTTTCGGCTCTCAAGAAAAATCTGAGTCTACGTAAATCTAATTGCACTTCATTATGATTTCGGCAGACTTCTTTAGCAAGCAATGTTCCTTCTCTGCCCCCTGTGGGCTGATTATTGAAATCGGGCAACAAAGCTCAATCGACTCTATGTTGTGTCGATTGGGTTAGCGGAGAGCCATTTTTTAACTTCTCGGACCCGACATGACAAGACTAACTGTTTATTTGAGGGGATAAGACTAACGGCATCGTTGCCGTCGTCGGTTGCGTGGTTATCGAATTTTTAAATGTCTTTCAACCAATCAAAACGCAGCACGGCCAAGCGAATGACGTCAGTCCGCCATTTTTATTCATCCGCTTATTGATGACGTAGATTTGGTTGTAAACAACCCGTTGACCGCTGCCTTGGCTAATAACACATGGTTGATCATCAGATCGAACGATCGGATACCCAGCGTTGCGCAATGTGGACCATACTAACGCGTTTGAATTTGTTGGGACCGATCTCATATAAAAAGTTGCACTTTTTCACTTCAAAAATTAATTTTTTACTGAATCGTGCAAAAATAATTGGAGGTTATTGATCGACTAAGCCTTTGTTGGGTGCTCCAAAGGTGCCTGTAGCCTGTAGCTTGTCGGCGCTACGTTTTCTTTTAGTCCATGAAGCGATAGGACATAGATTTAAAAAATAGCGCTTACCACTCTGGTGGTCAATGGTCGATTGCGCGACACAACAAAGCGGCGACATAGAGTCGATTTCATTTCAATAATCGCCCCGCAGTTATTCAAAGTGATAATAAGGTGCAACAGCTGAGTTGAAGAGCTAAGATTGAGGTTGCCATATTTTTCATACCACAGAGACTGTTATGTTAATGTTTAGGTTGCGACTCAACTCAAGTAGATAGCGGTTTTTTTTCATGAGTGAGAAGTTTGAATTTATGCATCTTAATATCTTGGTTAGAAGTAAATTTATTAATTTTTGTTGCAAAAATCCTGATCTGAAAAAACATGTTTCATAATGCTGAACTTTGCACTTTTTCTAGTGGTCCATTATGAAGCATAACAATATTTGAATCAAAACGACATTTGATGCAAGTGAATTATCGTTCCTCGATGAGCTAGACCCGAATTTAGTTAGCAGAGTTGTGGTCGACCGTGAGTTGAGGCAAGGATGCTGACTTTGTTGTTTGGTAAATAATTGATGGTTTGCACTGTTGAGGAACTAAGGATGGCTCGATCCTGCTGTAAAAAAAGCTCAACTCGCGGACAGCTTGGGTTTAGAATATAATTTTTGCAACTTAAAGTCGAATTTAGAGGTTAAACTTCTTAACATGCAGTCTTGCAGTCAACTATAAACCAACAAGATTTAGGTCCTAGATATTTAAAACAGACTTTTTAAACATCAATATGTTATTTAAAAGATTATTTGTGAATTTTTCATGAGGAATTAGTCAACGTGGATCACTTTTATATTCAGATCCTGGCTACTGGTCTGTTGGGCGAATGAAGTAGATGTTTAGAGAAAGTTTTTAAGGTCAATGAAAAAAAAAATAGGAAATCTCCTCTTGAAAAATTTTGCAATTCATCCATCCAATGCATTTTTACAACTGTCTCTCTTTTATATTCATTTCTAAATTTTTTTTCTTAAAAATAAGTGGATAACTTGTTACAAAGACTCTCATATCAATCTTTGTGAATCGAGGTCGATCTGATTTAATTCATTTGCATAAGAAACTGCCTTTACTCTAGAATGAAAAAAAGCCTCTTGACCTGAAAAACCACCTCAGCTGAACAAAATCTGAATAGAAAACAAAACACCTCACTGTTTTTCATAAAAATTACACGCTAAACACAATATAGGTAATTAAATTTTAAAAAATCAATCCTTCACCAAAGTACATGTTTCAGTCGATTCAATGTGTAATCTATAGAAGATGAAGGCATCCCAAATAGAAATGAAAGTGTGAGACTAATCAATCATTTAGGCCAAATTAAAACTTTCCTCTGTAGCGAATTTTCCTTTGAGCCATTCTAAAAGGAGATAAGTTTTATACGAAAGAAATCAATTTTTTCAAAATTTAGCCGTGGATACCAACCGAATAAAATGAATTCAGTCCACTAGTGTATTTTTCTGCAAATGGTCCATACTTGGCTGGAAAAAAAAGAAAAAACTGAGGACAAGGAGAATTTTACGGCTTTCTAGAACTTTGAAACCTCTCCTTTAACTGGTGTCCTTTGTTAAACCTCCTTCTGAGCGCCAATTTCAAGTCATTCGGCTGATAACTGATGTTGCATTTCGACAAAATTAAGTTTTCCTTACAAAACATTAAAGGCCTTACCCCCTCTTAAAATGGCTTGAAGGAAAAGATGCTATAGAACAAGAAAAGTTTTGTCCTAGGTGTAGGAATGAATTTTTGATATATCTATTTTGTAATTTGAGGTACTCTGTATGGGCATTGTTTTTCATTTTATGTTGCATTAGTGTTACCCCAATTGTAAATCTATTATTTTGAGTCAATCTTGTCTCATATTGTTTTTTTGTGTACATTTTTTTGAGGAATTAGGTATTGGCTTCAATTCAGGCCTTGCTCACTTGCCTATTCTCAAGACTGTGAGACAAATGCGGAAGCCGTAAAACGAGCCTACAGCTGCATCAATTACTTCTACTGCTTAATATTCTCTATTAATTTGTCGTTCAATGTAGCTGCAATCTTTCAATTACATTGTTTACTTGCGATCTTCTGCGAACCTGTATTCTTCTTTTTAAGGTCATTAAAAATAACTATTTTTGTTTATATTTCATCGCGTTTTTCTTCTCTGTGGCCTCCCTTTTTTGGCAGGGACAGTGCAATTTGTATTGGTTATGAACTCACTAGTCTTTGAGGAAATCGGTGAATCAAGGCATACTGTAGTAAGTAGGGGTTGGTAATCCTTGATCAGGTCAGTTGAGCTCTTCACAGAATCACGTCCTCATTATCTAAGCTCATAGATTAGAAGAATATAACATCCAAACGCTTAGTTTTCGTGTCTAATATTAACGAAAATATTGCCTTTCAAAATAAATTTTGTATGAAGTCCTCCACTGCGGTAATAGATACATACCATGGAATTTTTCACCTTGGTTTCATTAATTAGTGATAAACTCTTTTGCACTGGTCGCTCGGCACAAGACTTAAGGTGGAAGAAACCACGGTATGTGCTGCAAGGTGGATGATGTTATACGCAGTTTTTTTTTAATGGATGATATCTCTGTTAATATAGTCATAGTACTTTGGCACTAAGATAAATCTCATTAATTTGTAGTAATCTTTTTGCCTGTGTCACACTATTAAAACACTTCCATTAAAATGCCGAGGTTCGGATACGCGAGCAGCAGCTTCTTTTTCAAAAGCGTGCGGCCCGCATGCTTTTGAAGAGCTAGTAAGCTCTGATTGGTTCCTCCATTTCGTCGTCACAGAAACATGCGCAGAGCACTGACCTTAACGTTTTGATGGAACGCTTGGATAGTGTGACACAGGCAATACCCTTACAGCATCAAATTGCGATTCTGTGACTAATACAATTGACCCATTGCCCCTGTTTTTCCAGGAAATATATCTTCTGCGGAAAATTAGTGGGCGTAAGAAAAAAATTAAGGCCGTTTTGGACTGTGCATTAGAAATTACATAGGAATCCACTAGCGTATCTGCAGCATCTTCAACAAAATTTGTTTTGGAGACTTTTGTTGTAGAAATACAGGTGAAATTCCTAAGATTTCTTCTAAATAGTAAAATTAGTCAATCATTTCACGCATGTTATTCCAAGAAGACAGGGTTTGAGTAGTTTCCAATTCTCATAATTGCAAGCTGTTACTGAGCATGAGGGTTACATGAATGGAGGAGACTTAATTCTGTGATATCCATCATGACTAGAACAAAAGGTGCTTGTGTCAAGGAGGGTTAAAGGAAGTATGTACAAGTTGATTTGAGAAACATTTATTTTGCAGAAAAAATAAATCAACGAACATTTCTCAACATGACAGACAAAGTGGGAGTTTATTCCCCTATGGTTTACAAAATTTTTTGAGAAAAATATATAATACAAGTCTTATTGTTTTTGAGTTGCGTTGAGGATACCATGATTTGAAAGACGATCATGCATTTTCTGCCTATAATATTTAAAACATATTCGGCAAAACTGGTGCTAGTTTGTTTACTAGGAAGTTTAATACATCTACCCAGGTAGCCTCTGGTGATAAGATAATATTAAAACAAATTACGTAAGCACTCCAGTCCAATATTTAGAATTATTTCCTCACTGAGGCAAACCTCCAAAAACAAATTAAGAGATTACTTTTTTAAGTACTTACACACAGCCTAAGGCTCCAAACCACCATTTTAGAGACTTATTGAGACGCGCAGAGGGTACATGCTTTGCCTTGCAATTTAAATCCTTCCGTGATGCGCCCAATGCCATGTGACAACAAGTAGGTACAAAGTGCAAGCACAAATGTGTATCCATCTTTCACAGAGCTGTTATGTTTACAAATCTTCAAAATAAAAACGATCGTCATGGCCCATTTTTGAGTGGGAGTCAATATTGAGGGGAGAAGATCTCAATCTGTGTTATGCCATTTATATACTTTTTTTAGAGTAAAATTTAGTTCCCTTCAAACGCTTTTAAATGCTACCCATTTACATCTCATGATTTTACAGAGAGCAGAGACAACTCTCTCCCACAACCTCCCTTATCCAGATTATTATATCCATTTTATTTGGCATCAGTTCTTTGTGTAGACTAGTCACAAAAATGGGCGTATTTCTTTATGCCTATCAATAATTGAAAACTTATTTTAAATTTTTAGAGGGTGGTATGTGGTTTCTCATACAGCAACAACAACTACATACAAAACAATACCTAATCAATTTGAAGAGTAACACTTGAAGGCACAGTTGGCAAAAATTGCATAAATTAAAATATGTTTAGGCTCTACAGTTTTACTGAGTTAGCGGTATTATTAGAATAGAGTATTAAATACTTAATAAAAAAATAATTCAATCATTTACTCATTTGAAGAACTTTCAGACAATGTTAGCAACCTTTCAAAGATTCGACATGAATAAAATTAAACGGTTAATAAAAAATAACAGACGTGCATTTCATGCTGTAGATTTTAAGACATTGCTCAAAGCATGGAAACATCGAAGAATAACAGTTATTGAGGGATACGGAAAAGATTAGAGGCAAATCAACGAAAAAATAGTTACAATAACGAGCTTGAAATTCTTAGAACTCCACAAGTTTGAGAAAGTTACAGTGAGAGGTATTTAACATGTTCGTTTAAAAGGAGACGCAAAATAAACAGAAATGAGATCCTGTTTCTTTAGAATATGAATCTGCACACAAAAAATCACAAAGTACAAAATGGCATAGCAATGCTGCGTAACAATAATACATATTCCACATTCATAGGTTTCATGACACAAGGGGTTTTAACATATTTGCCGGGCATAAATTAGGTAAAATATTTTTGATTTTAAAATATTCAATATTTTGAGTTCAGTATTCGTTCGAGCACAGATTTAACTGGCATAGTAACCTTTTGGAATATTTACAAGAAAACTAAAAAAATGAGTAATGAAAAACTAAACTAATAAAAAGTTAAACACAACAAAGTATGCCACACAACAAAGTATGCCACACAAAAATCAACAATTTGATATTGATTATTCTTATAACTTATATACTTAAGCTTTATGCTATATGTATATTGAATACAAGGTTACAGAACAAAATTCACATGAATTCAAGGCAGTTTCTAAGTTTGTTTTTGACTACTAGATCAGGCAAACAATTGACCATAAACGGAGAGAACACAAAGTCGATTTTGAAAAATGAAAGCCCACATCTTTTGGTTTCGTAGTAGTTATCTCCCTTTATAACCATGAGGTCCTCTGGTGCATCACCTAACAGAATGACCTGAGTATAACATGGAGCTAAAAAGGGATACCAATACCAGGTGGTCCTTTAAACTAATTTGAGGACCGCAACAAAATCTGTTTAATCACAGGACGGTGGGAAATATTTTAAAACATTCTTTGTGGGGAATTTTTGACAAAAATAGCATCATCTAATGAGACACTTATGCATCTATTTTTTCCAGATGAAACTTGGGGTTTAAACAATCAATATTTTCGCATAGTTTTAGTTATCTTGAATTGAAGTGAGAGGAGTAATTACCAAAAAGGAATATTTTATCGTGATGAATACCATTCGAAGAGAGTGCAAGGAAGGGTTTGACATGCCAGTCTCAAGATTTAATTGAATTAAAATAATTAAAATATTTACACGGATTTATAATCACATTGGTACTTGCGCTTGATAAATGAAGCGGGCAAAGAGAAAAGAGTCCATGTCCATAGTCCTGTTTACATTTTTCTTAAAATGGTGCAACTTTGCTTTTTTTTTACAAAATACTAAATGCGTTCAAGTTTTCTCCTATAGTTTTCAAAATTATGAAAAATTTTTGAGGGGAAAAAGATGCAATACTTAATTTTAAATTTTGGTGAAAACATAAATAAATGAATAAAAATCTTGAGTTGTACAATCTTTAAAATATGGTCTTGGAACCAGGCTCTTTTTCCTTTGCGATCAGCAGATTTCCTATACTTTGTCATTTGAAATAATCGTTCTGCTAATCCTTGAAAAATATGACACAAGATCATTAGATTGTGACAAAAATGAAAAAGAGTACAATCCTTCTTAGACTGATTTTTGCAACAAACTGCCTTTGGAAGATATTAAGTTCCATGTGATTATTGTCAATTTTATTGAAAAGACATCAACAGAGTTGTGAAGTTGAGCAGGTGGACATAAATGCAAAATGGGAGTGTTCGTTATTGGAAGATAGTCATTTGTTTATTTGTTATAAATGTATGGAAGACAGAAACTTTAAGGAACCTTCATATCTCATACTGAGTTACGGGAATCTTGGAAAAGTTTGAACCAGAGGCCCAATTTAGGTTTAGTATGACCTGAGAATTTTGTTTCTTTAATTTTTGAACCTTCCTTAATGATTAAGAGAAACTTCGTAAAAAGAAATAGGTATCGGAAATATCCACATCACAATCTTACGTATCTGTATGGAATGTATCTGATTGAACGCTTGTGCGAACTTTAAATTGAGAGAGTTTCCTCATTGTGGGGAAAAAATGCATCAACACTAAAAGTTATTGATCAGGAATAAAAGAGGTGTGGCCTAAGGATTAAAGTTCTGTTAACCCTTAAAAAGTTTCTTTCAAGGTTAAAATTCAAGTTTTGCACACCTCTACTTGAGTCCTACACAGCATCTTGATTATGCAACCCTCTAGGATTCATCATCTTTATTGGCCTATTTAATTGTTACTCCCCTAAAAAGTGGAGCAACGTTCAAGCCCGGCCATAATTCCACAAGCCAAAATCTATCACCAACTTCTTTGGCTCAGAGCAGTGACTTTTCAAGATTACTCCGTTAAATTGTTCAATATCCTTACTTAAATTTTCTTTTTTGGATGTCAGCAACCATCTAAAATTTTTGAATTTAATAACTTTAATTTTCTGGTTTAAAGTTGCTTTTTGAAAATTGTAAAATAAAAAGAAAGTGATGACAGATGGGTCTTACAGTGAGAGGCGTAAGCAAAATTTGAGCAAATTAAGACTCTCTGTCATTGGGTTTTCATTCTTTTTGTTATCATATCACCCTGATTGCCATTTTGAGTTGGATGAATATGTTCTATTGTATTTACTTATTTTTTGGATAGTATTAGATAGCAAGACCCTATGCCCCACAAATGCAGTTGCTTGCGAAAGGGGATAACAACATTTTGTAGATAATTAACTTTAGTCCAATTGTAAAATGAGAAACTATCTATGAAGGCATTAAGAATTTGGAGCAAAAACATAATAAAACAAAAACATGCTGAGTCACAAAAAGTTAGAAACTAAAAAAGTAGTAACAACATAAAAGATATTGAAATGTCCCAGAAACCGATTACTTAAAAACCTGATAATTAATTAGTGATACGAATGTAACTATGAACATTAACGTGACAATTTTAAAACACAGTAAACAATTGGAAATGTACACAGAAAAACATCGCTATTCATTTCCCGGTGAATTACAATGAGTGCAAATATTTGAAAAGTACAGTCAGAGCAGGAAAGAGCACTTTCAAGGATAGTTAGAAACCAAAAACCGATGTTTAAATGGTAATGACAGGTAAAACTCACACTGACAACAACAGAGAGTAAACTCTCTTTTTTTCTTCATCCATGTGATCATTTCATGAGACCATCTCAAAATATGGGAGAAAGACTTTTTACAAGGGATATTCAAGGTATTAGCTATTGAGGGTAATATTGATACGAGTTAGTTTTAGTGATTAGTATTTTCAAAACTACTTGATAGTTTTAAGAAAACCCTTTAAGTTCTATTATATTTACAAAACTAGATTGTTACGAGGATTTTCCATGAATATCACACAAAAACTTCCCAAACAGAAAATGCATTAGATTTCTTTTAAAACCTACAATGGGTACGCTGAGTATGATCATTAATCAGAAAAAATAGACTCTTCAACAAGATAAAATATAAAACTTTTAATGGTATCATTGAGTAAAAAAAAGTTTCACTCAAATCATAGATAGAGAAATAAAACATCAATAATAATTGCATGTAGAACAAACGCGGAAGATTTTAAAAAAGAGATGATTTAACAGGAAAATGAAATGTTCATTGGAAGTATGTATCAGTTGAGTAAAAAACAAAACTAGTAATAAAATATTAAACTTAAATCACCTATTTAATAGATGGACAAAGTTTTGGACTGATAAAGAAAATAGACACCTTTCATATAAATAAAGTATGAATAAAAAAAAATAGCAAAAAAATGTGGTTGCCACAATCAGAGAGGCCTCTTAAAACATTCTGACAAGTAAAAGAATTCTTTGCTTCTAATATTTCGAGTGGAAGCGTATCTGCTTTTTATTTTGTTGATGTTCTCTGTCCGAGTTATTTTTATAAAATGCAGGTACAAAGGAGCAAGATTTTACTGTGTACATCCATTGAAAATTACAGGACCCTTAAAGAGGGAAACAATAGCTACATTCATACGAGCAATTCAATGTGGGATGAAAGAATATTTCAGAATTCAAAATGACAGGTGCATGTCAAAAACCTTCATGAGAACACAGTCACAAGCCAAGTATGAGACTGGTAAAAATTCAATACAATCTGAATAAAAAGCGTATGATGTTTTATGACTCAGATCAAAAAAGACATATTTAAGCTAAAACCTGATCTCAACGCGAATTGAGATGAATTTGCCTTTCCAAACAGCAGTAATCCACAGCCTTAAACCTAAGATTCGTTTGAAAGCAGGATTAGTATAAACTTGCACTTTTTGGATCAGAATCCAGCCAGAATTGATGAAAAATTGATTAGAATCAAGGGTTCATAAGAAGTGTCTTTTTTCATGCATGTTGAATCCGTACTCTGTAACTCACATTGACAGTTACGCATTGAAATGCTCGTATAAACATAGTAAATAACATGATAAAATAAAAACAATGCATAAAATATAAGAAAATATTTCTCTCTTTTGCCCGTCAAGATTTTTGTGTTACAAGACTTATCTATTTCGAAGCCTTTTTCTCAAAAAATGAGTCATTCATTGAACGTAGGTACCCATTTTTTTCTTTTTTTAATTCAGAACTCGACTGACACTATTCAGAGTATATTAAAATCAAAGTGTGTATAATTTATTCATGCAAATGTTTGGTTTTGAATGGTAACTATTCAAATCGGTGAGAACCATTAGATGGGAGAAAAGAAAAAAAAATGATGAAAAATGGAATCGGCTTATCTGAAACAGATGAAATATCCATCAGCTGTCAGTCCATTAAAGATGAAGATCGATTCAGTCTTTTGAAGTCTTGTAGAATCCAAAATTGAGTCTCAGTTGCTCCATGAAGAGGAAGGTTAGGATTGTGTGAGGAGCTAACCTAACAAAAGCTGGAACATAACCCTGAAAAATGGAAAAAGACATAATGACTCATGAGAGAGAAAAATGTAACCGTGTCTGTGAAGAAGGACCTTATCTTTCGGGAGAAATCCTTAACTTAGTGCAAACACCTAAGCCACACTTTCTTACAACCAAAGAATGAACCGGTAGCTAAATGCAGTTTGTGCAGTCATGAAGATCATTCGGATCCTGTTTAGTCAAAAGAAGTGAAACGACGTTGAGTTTGGGCAGAGAAAATTGTTTGAGGTTTTGCTCCTCTGAAAGACTTAAATAATGAGGAAGAAGTCTGACCCCTTCTCCCAAATTCAAAATATTTTCCTTGGCAGCAACAACTGAAACCAATGAGGCGAGCCATACAAAATGTGGCTAGGTTTTATTTCCTGATTCAATCCAATGTAACGGTTTCAAAATGAGATATCATGAATTTTATTACGATAAAATTTATCGCGTTACATCCTATGCTCCTTGAGAGATAATTTTTGCAAAATTAAAAAATTATTCAAAATTAGGAATGATTATGAAAAGATCTGAAAAAAGAAGTATGCTGAATCAAGGATGCATGTTCAAACATAAATATAAACATAAATTTAAGGACTCACCTTGAAGAATCCTAGAGGGCCTAACTTCGCCGTATAAGTGACCAAGTGCCAGAGATTCTGAAATTAAAAAAACAAAAAGACCTCTGAAGCGGTTCATTCAAAAAAAGAAGGAAAAAAAACATTTCTTCAAACATAATGATTGGTCACCCTCTTGCTAATCTTACAAATGAAATACGGAACATTAAACCATTTTCAATTGATTCTATTTGTGAAAGAGCCCTGATTCATTGATGTGCTTTCCTAAAGCAAATACACTTTTGGGATCCTCCCTGACCCGGACCTCAGCTGAAATCTTCAGAAGAGCACCGATCCGAGTATCCAATCTGCGGTGTTGCCAATAAACTTGTACAAAGCGCAAGTTCTTATGTTTCTCCTTTCTATTCCAGATTTTTCCTGAAAATATTCACTTCAAACAGCAATGACATGGCAAACACAGTAAGGATGAATAACTTCTTATTGCAATTGCGGCTAGAAAGTATATAAAAAAATACAGGTAAAGGAATACACAGTGGTCAATAAAATCTCTCAGTTCGAAAACGACCCATATCGATAAAATGAAATTTTTTGGGAGACGATAGAAACTGCATGACAGTCAGAAAAGGAGTGTTCCTGCACAAAATTAAAGATCATTGAAAAAAATAATCTGATAACGCGATAGTTTTCCATTTGAAATGAAGTTAGATTTTTGGAGACTTCGAGAGTCATTTTCTCAGGTAAAAATTGATTAAATGAAAAACGAAAAAAGGTTGGCGTTCTCATTATTTGCTCACTTTCCAAAAATTAATTTTTTTAAAAAAACAGGGCAATAGTCCATTGAAAAGCTCAATGAACCCACAGATTATTATCTTATTTACCAACAGAGTTTTAATAACTTTGCCATGTCATTCACCCTTAAAAAGTTTCTTCCAGGCCATTTTCAAAAAGTCTGCAACACATTTAGAGATAAACTGCGGGCTGCTGTGACAAATAAATTAAAACAATATACAGTAGGTTAAAATTTAGGAAACATATGGTCAAAGTGAAACCTTACCTTATATTCTCCAGGCTTTGCATTCATGGCTCTAGTTTTGAGTACATCTAAGGGCTGTGTCAGGGAAGTTGCAACTGCACCCTGAAAAATGAAGTATTGGGGGTTAAAGTTAGGAAGTGGAAACGGAAGATATGATTCCAATGAAGAGAATCTAGAAAAAACACAAATTAACCTGTTTTCTGCACTAGTTTAATGTTGTGTGGGTGATAGAGCAAGAAAATTCATGGGACAAATTTTTATGAGAGAAATATTTTAATTCTTCATATGATTTTAAATTATGTACAGTGAACGCTTTGATAAATACGAATACAGAAAAGACGATTGGAGTGTTTGTACATACCGCTGTTAAACTCGATAAGAAATGTGTCGTTGGGTTGTCGGAAAAGTAAGGTGTGGAAATTAAGAACTGTTTCACTTGATCATAAAATGAAAGTTGGCCGACAGTCATCAGCACAGCCCTTGATGTTGCCATTTCAACACCGGAGAACAACCTTCGGAAACCTTCTTCTTTCCAAACTCGGATAAAGCCATCAATAGCATGTTTGTAACTAAAAAAAAACAACAAAAGGAATAGGATACATTGCAAAACAACATTAAAACTTTGAGATCCAAGAGTTCCGTAATATGATCTTTACCTTGCAAACATTTAATAAAAGGGAATGTTCGAGTCATTATCCATAAAAAAAATGACATCATCCATCAAATATTTTCTTCTTTGTCCTTGTGTACTCCTAAAATAAATATAACTTTGGCAAGACTACTTGTAGCTCGGGAAAAAGAAGAAAACTAAGGATGAATATTCTTTGGACACTTTAAAAAAGCTTGTTTATTTAATACTTGCATTTGGCTTTTTAGAGTCCACCAAAAATCAAAGAATGAGCAAGTTCATTATGAGTGTGAATTAATTTGTATAAAGTAAAAATGAGCTTTCAATGGCTGATAAAATGAATAAAATGCCGAAATTTCATTTCACATTGAATTTTCTTTAGTCTTCTAACCATACCTTCCCCACCTTTTGGTATCTTTGATACCACCATGTGTTTTTTACATCATGAAAGTTTTTACGACAATCTATGGATATTTTCTTTAATTACAATCATTGCAAAAATGTTCTTTCCCAGAGTTGTGTTCACCTGCTTTCTCTTGGGTTGTTCATTTACAATTATACTTACTTTCTACGGCTTTCTGCAGGCAACTTAATATCGTTCTGCATTCGAACGTTAATCATATCGGCGGGGGTTCCCACAAAACCTCCTGCTGCGCCCGCAGCTGAGGCAAGTAAAACTTTACTTTGGAATGACAAATTTTCTGCGCCACCATTGGCAGAGCTTAAGCCTTGTTTTCCAACCTGAAACAAAGATGAAGCCAGTTTTAATAAAAATAAGTCAAAGAAGTCATTTTCTCTCTTTCCCGAAGCACAGTGGTTTCCACTGTGACCTGCTGCTTTTGACTCTGTGTATTTGTCAGGCATTTAATATTCTCTCGAACACGTCTAGACAACAGTCAACTGTTGATGAGAAGAAATGGAATTTACTGGAAATATTTTCATGGTTTTTTAAAATTGCTTTAAACACTAGATTGATGTTGAGCCAAAAAGCCACAGATATTATATCGACCATGGTTCAGACTATCAGTATTTTATGCGAGGGGAAAACTGTATGAATGTGAACAATCGATGGAATTTTATTAGGTCTTGAATTGTGCATTGCAACCTTGGAGACAGCAGTAAACTACACTAAATATTATTGATATTCATTTCAGATAATTCTATTATTTCAATTGTTTCTTAATTATTTGTTGGGTATCTTTTGTGAAGTGTCATTCCAGGATATTCATGAGCATACTTTGAGTCTGAAGATGCGTTGCTACTGCCTTCCATAATTAATGAGAGAAAAAAAGGCGTAATCTGGAAAACATTTCAAAAGTTTTGGGCTTTCCCCAGGAATTTTTCAGGCTTTTTCTTACCTGCACTTCTCAAAAATGATGCATTTAGAATTGGTTGTGGTCAAGTTAAAAAATCTATGTCAATCAAGATGTTAAAATTTTGTAAAAGATTTCTTGAAAAGGTTTATCACAAAGAGGAACAAACAATCAAAGGGGAAGACAAGACATTCAATTAAGTTAAGGGACAATACCTCATAAATGCCAAACCGCACAGTGGAATAAGTTAGCTGCCGACATAAAGATGCTGAGAGACCATTGTACAGAGCTCCAACACCTTGTTCTTTGGATATCGTGACTGCTAACTTCAATGCTGATACTTTGCCTTCTTGTTGAGTTTGTAGCATAACCTGGGCAGAGAGCAGCCAACAAGAGCAAATTAGGGAAATATTAAAAACTAATAGTTTTATATTTTGCAGATTTCCTGTCGTATAATCCTCATCAGTAAGATGACTAGTCATTGTTCTTACATAAAATCTTGTACGACTTTTTTTTTGCCTTCCCAGGAATGTTTTCTGAAAAGTTTGCATGAATATATAAAATAGTGTTCTCTTAAAAAAGTAAAGGAGGAGAAATTCTGGAACACCCCAGTCAAGATACAGGTTTTAATAACTTTATTGTTAGCAAGGTGACTTATTTATTTTGCTGACACAGTTCAACGTTAAATTTCAGTTGTGATGGTACAAGAAGCTTTTGAAACTAGTTATATGACTCATGTGTCTTTTGACCTCTCATTTGTCGACCCCCCCCCCCCCAAAAAAAAAAACAGATTTCCTTAAATAAGACTTAGAAGCTAAGAGAAAAGCTGGTACTTATGCTTCAAACAGTTTTAGATTTTCCACTCTTTCTGTCATTTTATTTAGAGAAAAAAACTTGGAAGATTTTTACAGGATCTTGAAAAACTTATTAGAAAAAAAAAGGTATAACACAGGCTGATGATGAAAATTAAAGTGTCGACACGGCAGAAAATGCACAATGCTTTTTGACATTGAAACAGTGGTTGTTAAAATTCTTTCTACTCAAAATTCTTGTTCACAAAACTGTTCCTTCTTAGAATTTTAGATTTTTCTTATTTTTCATTTGTTTCTCTCAGCTGTTATGATTTACTCAATTCGTTCAATGCTGGGGTGCCTCAGGTCTGCTTTTTTATTCTCTTTACATTTTTTTCTCTCTTTATAATAAATACATGAAAAATCAGAGGGAAAAAAAACACTCAAAATGTGGTCAATTTTTTTTTTTTATTAAACATCATGATAATAAAATGGACTACATTTCGCTGTTAGGAACTACAATTTCTGGCTCAGTTATGAAACAACATGTGTGTGCTTAGTTTCCTTAGATGAGCATAAATATTTTTATAGATGAGCTGGAACCTGAAGTTCCTAATTGCAAAATGCGGTCCAAATAGTGTTGGGCCTCATTATTTTGTGAGTAAATCAGAGCTCAGATTAAGCATTTGAGTAGAAAAATGAGCTGTGCATCTATTCATCTGTTAGTTTTGCACTGGAGCGTAAAATATAAGAGGTTATTTTTTAATCCGGACTGTTTGAGAAAATTTGTATTGGAATACAAATAAGTAAAGAAAACATCTCACCTTTAAGAGATCGAGGGGATGAGTGCAACAAGCAGCACCAGCAGAGGCAAGACCTCCGAAATACCATCGTGAGACTTTTTTGTTTCTATCCACACCTGCCATTTTACGATCAGCTCTGGAACAATTGAGAAAAAAATTGCAGTCAGGCATGACTGGAATATTTAGCAGGAGCTCAGTTGATGCGCCTTTCATGATTGTTATTTACATACCTACTTGCATAAGGGGCCATCCTTAAATTACATAAGGCACTTTTCCCCATTTTTAGATCCCCCTCCCCTCCTCGTAAGGCACCATAAGGCATCCATTACCCCCCCCCTCTAAAAATTACATAAGGCTTGACTGACCCTCCCCCCCCCCCTTTTCTAAAATATCGTGGATCTAAGTATTACGTTTTCTTTTAGAAAAGCAATTAAATTTTTAGGCCAGAATATTTATCAGTAAAACTAAATTTTTGAAGTAAGTTCATACTTATGAAATATTAATGATACAATTAGTTCAATAAAAAAAAAATAAGTGGAGCAATATTAAAGATTTTTTTTCTTCTTTGGGATAGTTAAAAATATAAAGTTGACATGAGGATGAAGTGACCACTCATCATCCCACGGAGTGGAGAAGTGGGAATCAAGAGAAATGACAAGAGCATGGTCCGATCGGTCAGCAATTAGTGATGTGCTGATTTCCTCTATTTCATCTTGAATTCTACTATCAACCTGACAATAGATGGATTTTTGCATTTTCTTTACATTAAGGCTGGAAAGTTTACGTGAGGCTCAGCCCCCCCCCCCCCCCCTCATGGGGCACCGTGAGGCTGTTAGAGAAACCCCCCCCCTCCACCCCTAAGTGCCTTACGTAATTTGTGGATGGCCCCTAAGATAGATTTACAAATGGTAATTCAGCATTTCCTTAAAAATCTAGAAAGTACTTACAGGATATCTTAGATTTAAAAGCTGATCTTTCAGCGATCCACTTTCACGACCAAAATAAGTCTATTCCTTTTTTTTCTTTCTTTCTTTTTTTCCCACTAATTTATTAACTCTATAGGCCAATATGAGGAGTGGAACGCTTCTCCAGGTTTGAGAAAAGGAATTGATTACGTTGCAACAACAGTGATATCAAACAAATGGCAAAAATCTTGATTTCTTTGAAGTGGGTACTTGTGCTGAAACATTTTTTATAAGCTTAATGATAAGAGAAAACTCAGGAAAAAATGGCATAGGTGGCGCAGAAAAATCTTAACTTGGCAAAAAGAATTAATCCTTGGAGTACCTGCAGGTCAATTGTTGAATTGTCATCAAATGATCCTGGTTGTATCCCTATATTGGAAGTGTTAATTTTCGATCAAAAATTATTCAACGACGATCTAATAATCCAAGAACTGTGGTGCGATTAAGAACCTGTAGAACTGATCAAACCAATTATGTTGGCTCAGTCTTCTTCATAGAAAATAAAATAGGAGCGGAGATTTCGGAACACTCTAACCGAGAAACGCAATTCTGCAGTTTCACCGTCGTTCCGTGATCTCATCCAACGATAATCAAATTTGCAAAATCAGTAAAGGCAAATCAGATGGTGGATAGAAATTCTCAAGAGATTAGACAGGTATTAATGCAATCCAGAATGACACATTCCAGATCTGTAGGTACACAAACTGAAGTGATAAGAATTCTTGATGGTTTGAAACTGCAGGAAACTGACAGATAGGGGAGTAAATACTTGGACCAAAATCATCTTTGATTTAAGTGATCATAAGACATTTGTCAAAACCTTGCTACGATACCCAAATTTCAAAGGGCAGAGAACACAGATAGGCGATGGACATAAATTATGAAGTTTTACCTCAAGCACAAAATCGAAAAAGCTGGTCAGAACAGTGAGATTTGAGACTACAAACACATTGATGGCACGAACGAATGAACAGTTTCGGACGAGTTTAGCTCGGAGGCACCTTTCAGAGCATGACGAAGGTTACAGTAAGGTTATTGAAATCGAGTTGAAAATATGGAAATAGCTAAAATAAAACAAGTACACGGGATACGAATAACTAATCATCTCTATTTGCACCTGGAATGTTCAACCTTGACGAGACTCAACCCCGACAAGTCTCTTATCACTACCTTTCGAAACCACAACATCACGTGGCCACAGTCACACTGAGTGCGATTGACGCAGGACCTATTTTGCGCAAGATTTCTCCGTTTGAAATATTTGAAATCCCATGGTATGGTATAGTAACTACTATCGAGGATACTCGCAAATTTTTTGTGTGTGTATCGATGCTAAGATGCTATTGAAAGAAAAATGAAGGATGTGGATGAATGACAAGGCAGTCACTCATGTCACTCAAAGGCTGCTCAAAAGCCATGCGTGCCGCAACGATAGGATTGTGTGAATAATCCTTCATTCCCCCCCTCCTCCCTGTTTCGAACTCCTTATCACGCATGCCTCGTATCCAAGATTCAAAGTTTTGATTTCGTCAAACCGCCTTTTCTTACTGTCTGCATTTCTGTGTGTACGAATTATTTCATTACCTTATTTTATTTTACCTCGAGTGCTCGAGTGTAAAGTCGGTTTCGCCTACAGTGAGCCGTTTGCGAGTCACTTCATGTCACAAAGCTTACTTAACTAAAGTGCTTTAAAACTGTTGTGCATCACTCCTGTGTTTCCCCTCGTACGTGCGTCCAAGTATTTACTTTTTCAAGTGTTTCATCTCTAACTTCTCAAGTGAGCTCCATTTTCTATTCTACTCTTTTTATTCTTAGCGAGTTTTTAAAGCATTATGTATTTCGACGGTGTAAGTTGGCAATCACATATTTCGTTTGCGATGTCTGAAAATCTCCGCTTCTGGGTTATTTTTTAAAGGAGAACAATGAGACATCACTCTTTGAACCTTGAAGTTTTTTCAGGATTTTCTTCGCACAGAGAAGATAAATCATGGCAGTTTTAAAGAATTGCCGTCGAGTAGGTAGTTTTCTGTTTAAAGAATAAAGTATGACAGGAAGTCTACAACGTCGCAAACTGAGTTATGTGATTGCCGACTTACACCGTCGATTTGCCTTTGGTCCTCAAGAGATTTGCTCAGAAAACACCAGAGATTTTCTTTCCGTGACTCTGAGATCCGGAAGGTTATGTTTAGGTAGTAAAGAACTGTAGGTACGGTAATTTACATGATCAAGGAATTTTGCAGAAACTCTAAGGCGTTTTTTATCGGTGTAAAGCTATGGATTTGGTTTGCTGTGTTTCATAAAAAATCGGTTGAGGTTAGGATTGCTTGTAGGCACCAGACCAAACATGTTTGGCGTTTGAGTTTAGCAGAGATTCACTCTTGGCCCGGAAGGCTAGACTTACAGAAAATCCTGCCGCAGATCATCAGTAAGCGGGAGCGTGACACCGATGCGCGTATGCTCTTAGCTCTGGTGGAGAAAGAGAGAACTTCAATTGCACTTATGTATTAGCAATTTTAACGCTCCTTCTTATCTGCCGCCATGGCTCCGTGGCATAGAGCTCGCCTCCGGGCCGGAAGGTTCGAGGTTCGCGCCCCAGCTTAGTAATATTTTGACGTCATTAAATTACACATTATGTCATAAATGCCGCGAGTGGCCGTAAAGAAATACTTTTTTCCATAAAATAAGAGTGAGGCGTGCATTTTTGCGCACGTAATTGAAAAGGGCTCCTCTTGCAGAGAAACCTCTGGACCTAGGGTGTAAGGCCCTAATCTTACGTAGACCGTCCAATAATTTTTTTTAGAGGAAAAAGCAGACTCCGAAGACAGAAATAAATGTAACATTAGTGGGCAGTATAAACAAATAAATGTAAGTATGCCTTTACAAAGGGGCCGTCCGCAAATTACGTACCTAATGCACTTACAGGGAGCCGGGAGGGGGTCCAGAGGTGCCTTACCTATGCCTATACGTAAGCCAAACGCAAAAATTTTGTTTCTTCCAAATTCCGTTAATTTAAAGACTTACTAGTCCAAATTTCGTTTTTTAGACGTTTAATGTTTTTCGGTTAAAATGTAATTTTACTGAACTTTTTGAATTAAAAAACTGCATGTTATTTTTTCAATACAACTGCTATTTTTCATGATCTCCTACCAGCGATTAGTAATGTTTAAAACAATACCGATTTGTTTCAACACCATTTTTTTATTAAATTATGCATTTAAACGATAGAAGAGGGGGGGGGGGGGTCATAAAAATCGGAAAAATTGCCTTTCGTAATTTATGGACGGCCCCAAAGAGTAATTTTGAAATTTCCTATTAGTATTTTTTGTATTCCTTATACGCCTACGGTCGTTTTACTTCGAATTCCGTACCCCATAAATAAAAGAAGAGCAATTGTGCAGATTTTTCTTTTACATAAAGGGACGTTTCACTTTAAAAGATTCCGTCTTGGTCCGCAGGAGTTTCTGTCAGCCCTTCCTTCAGAGCTCAGGGGCTGAATCTCTGCCTGAGGCGAGGACTGACAGAAAATCCTTCTCCGGGTGCGGAGTGCCTAGAGTCTGCAGAAAGGGAACATCGATGCTCCCGACTGCGCACCAGACAGTTTGCGATGGAAATTCGGCAGGATTTTTTGTAAGTCCTGCCTTCGGAATTCAGGAGTGAATCTCTGCTGAACACTCGACTCTGTGCATGTTTATGCACTTTCAGACTTCATCAGAGGATTGTCTGACTTGGTTGTAGCATGAAAAGTAAATGCAAGAATCAAGGTGGCACATCCTCTACTGCAGTCTAAAAGTGTGTAAATTTATTTGATGTAGACTCTTAACTGCTCGCTACCCACCTCGTGAGATGGGTCCAAGCATTCTACTGGAACGCAAGGAATGGGCAGGACTGCTGATGGATGTGGAATAAAAAAAAAAATGCGTTCCATTGCAATTCTCTGCAGTCCAGGTCAAAGGAAGCCGAGATGTAAAAAAAAAGTCTATAGTTTTTCCCCAGAAGTGGAAGAAAACTTTGGTTTCTCATTTGGGAATGAGCTCGAGAAAGTCAGGAAAATTCAGAAGGAAATTAAGGAATGAGAATGGATGAGGACTCTACAGACAACAATTTTAAACTCCAAGGATCTGGAAGTTTTTTTTTTTTTTTTCATTTTTTTCTTTTTCTTTTTTAAATATATACTTACTTGGGGCCTGAGGCTGCTACGCGGCCGCTAAACACTGAAAGGGAACTGCTCGTAAGAAATCATAGAACAACCACGTTCAAGTTATTTATTATAATTGAATAGCAATTTGAATTGGCAATAAATTTTGAAAGAAGATATAACATGCTCTGAAATTTTGGAAATTGAAATTGGAATTTTGAATTTATCATCATTTAATAACAATTTAAATTTATAATCTGGAAAAATTAAATTATACCAGAAAATAATTTCGGACTTTTAAATGTGAAGTACCAGTATTGTGATGCCTTGCATTTCAAAAAAGAGGAGGTGAACGCCTGAACGGCCTTTTTAACAGATGCTGTCATAATGGTCTTCTCAGACTTGCCGAGCCTGGAATCAAAGACCAACTTCGCGACCTCTTCTCTAAACCCATTTTCATGACCAACATTTTGAGGTACAACAGTTGTATGGCTTTTGCATCTCTGCCTGCTTCCAAAGCTCATATAATTTTGAACCAAATCTCCTGCTATCAAATACGAAAAATCATGGAGACTTTAAGTTTTATGTCGACCAGCTTCTCAAAAGAAAAATAAAATTTCTAAGGAAGTCTCCAACGTCGCAAAAGGAGAAACGTCGTCTCTCATTTTGCCCAAAAATATGTATGTATAAAATTGAAGGCATAATGACTGGCCTCTCTCAACTTAAAATCGTATGTAACGATAAACAATGGGACGCGTTTGCTACGGCGCCTTGATACAACTATACAACCTCGACGGATGTCCGTATTGCGTTCAAAAAATTGAAGGCGTTTTGACCCCCTGCTCATACTACCTGTAGTTGATTCGATCGACAAACGCGTCAGTCGGCGGTAATGGGGACTTGATGCATTTTTTTAAACTTGATGGATGTCCGTATCGCACCGACTGTAGTGCGAAACCACGTATCTCAATTTCGGTGTTTCAAAATTTCCGTTCTTAAATCATCTCTTCCATGAGAAACAATCCAAATTTACGACTTTAAATTTTGAACCAAATCTTCTGCAATCGCATGCGAAAAATCATGGAGAATTCAAGTTTTATGTTGACCAGGTTCTCGATGAAAAATAAAATTTCTAAGGAAGTCTCCAACGTCGCAAAAGGAGAAACGTCGTCTCTCATTTTGCCCAAAAATATGTATGTATAAAATTGAAGGCATTATGACTGGCCTCTCTCAACTTAAAATCGTATGTAACGATAAACAATGGGACGCGTTTGCTACGGCGCCTTGATACAACTATACAACCTCGACGGATGTCCGTATTGCGTTCAAAAAATTGAAGGCGTTTTGACCCCCTGCTCATACTACCTGTAGTTGATTCGATCGACAAACGCGTCAGTCGGCGGTAATGGGGACTTGATGCATTTTTTTAAACTTGATGGATGTCCGTATCGCACCGACTGTAGTGCGAAACCACGTATCTCAATTTCGGTGTTTCAAAATTTCCGTTCTTAAATCATCTCTTCCATGAGAAACAATCCAAATTTACGACTTTAAATTTTGAACCAAATCTTCTGCAATCGCATGCGAAAAATCATGGAGAATTCAAGTTTTATGTTGACCAGGTTCTCGATGAAAAATAAAATTTCTAAGGAAGTCTCCAACGTCGCAAAAGGAGAAACGTCGTCTCTCATTTTGCCCAAAAATATGTATGTATAAAATTGAAGGCATTATGACTGGCCTCTCTCAACTTAAAATCGTATGTAACGATAAACAATGGGACGCGTTTGCTACGGCGCCTTGATACAACTATACAACCTCGACGGATGTCCGTATTGCGTTCAAAAAATTGAAGGCGTTTTGACCCCCTGCTCATACTACCTGTAGTTGATTCGATCGACAAACGCGTCAGTCGGCGGTAATGGGGACTTGATGCATTTTTTTAAACTTGATGGATGTCCGTATCGCACCGACTGTAGTGCGAAACCACGTATCTCAATTTCGGTGTTTCAAAATTTCCGTTCTTAAATCATCTCTTCCATGAGAAACAATCCAAAGAGCCTCGCCAAAAAGTGGTCTTTTTTCGCCCCTTTTTTTATACCCGAGTTGGTCAACCGGACAGTGCTCAAATGAAAGCCTATGGTAAGGCAAACTTCCATGCAAAGTTTCAACTTGAAGTGACCCCTGGTTTAGGCTATACAGCGTTGCCAATTTTCCAGTTTCATGTGCTAAAATCAAGGATATTGGACTATTAGTTCGGTGCATAAGTAGACTAGTACACCCAAGTTGGTCAACGGGACAGGGCTCAAACAAAAGCTTATGGTAAGGCAAACTTCCAGGAAAAGTTTCAACTTGAAGTGAAACCTCGTTTAGGCTGTACAGCGTTGCCAATTTTCCATTTTTATGCGCTAAACTCACGAAATACTGGATCGTCATGGTTCAACAGACTATTATACCCGAGTTGGTCAACGAGACAAGGCTCAAATGAAAGCTTATGGTAAGGCAAACTTCCAGGAAAAGTTTCAACTTGAAGTGAAACCTCGTTTAGGCTGTACAGCGTTGCCAATTTTCCATTTTTATGCGCTAAACTCACGAAATACTGAATCGTCATGGTTCAACAGACTATTATACCCGAGTTGGTCAACGAGACAAGGCTCAAACGAAAGCTTATGGTAAGGTAAACTTCCAGGAAAAGTTCCAACTTGAAGTGAAACCTCGTTTAGGCTGTACAGCGTCGCCAATTTTCCATTTTTATGCGCTATACTTAAGGAATACTGGATCATCATGGTTCTACAGACTAGTATACCCGAGTTGGTCAACGAGACAAGGCTCAAACGAAAGCTTAGGGTAAGGCAAACTTCTAGGAAAAGTTTCAACTTGAAGTGAAACCTGGTTGAGGCTATACAGCGTCGCCAATTTTTCATTTTTATGCGCCATACTCACGAAAAACTGAATCATCATGGTTCAACAGACTAGTATACCCGAGTTGGTCAACGAGACAGGGCTCAAACGAAAGCTTATGGTAGAAAAACTTCCAGAAAAAGTTTCAACTTGAAGTGAAACCTCGTTTAGGCTCTACAGCGTTGCCAATTTTCCATGATGAACCATGATGATTCAGTATTTCGTGAGTATGGCGCATAAAAATGAAAAATTGGCGACGCTGTATAGCCTCAACCAGGTTTCACTTCAAGTTGAAACTTTTCCTGGAAGTTTGTCTTACCCTAAGCTTTCGTTTGAGCCTTGTCTCGTTGACCAACTCGGGTATACTAGTCTGTAGAACCATGATGATCCAGTATTCCTTAAGTATAGCGCATAAAAATGGAAAATTGGCGACGCTGTACAGCCTAAACGAGGTTTCACTTCAAGTTGGAACTTTTCCTGGAAGTTTACCTTACCATAAGCTTTCGTTTGAGCCTTGTCTCGTTGACCAACTCGGGTATACTAGTCTGTAGAACCATGATGATCCAGTATTCCTTAAGTATAGCGCATAAAAATGAAAAATTGGCGACGCTGTATAGCCTCAACCAGGTTTCACTTCAAGTTGAAACTTTTCCTGGAAGTTTGTCTTACCCTAAGCTTTCGTTTGAGCCTTGTCTCGTTGACCAACTCGGGTATACTAGTCTGTAGAACCATGATGATCCAGTATTCCTTAAGTATAGCGCATAAAAATGGAAAATTGGCGACGCTGTACAGCCTAAACGAGGTTTCACTTCAAGTTGGAACTTTTCCTGGAAGTTTACCTTACCATAAGCTTTCGTTTGAGCCTTGTCTCGTTGACCAACTCGGGTATACTAGTCTGTAGAACCATGATGATCCAGTATTCCTTAAGTATAGCGCATAAAAATGGAAAATTGGCGACGCTGTACAGCCTAAACGAGGTTTCACTTCAAGTTGGAACTTTTCCTGGAAGTTTACCTTACCATAAGCTTTCGTTTGAGCCTTGTCTCGTTGACCAACTCGGGTATAATAGTCTGTTGAACCATGACGATTCAGTATTTCGTGAGTTTAGCGCATAAAAATGGAAAATTGGCAACGCTGTACAGCCTAAACGAGGTTTCACTTCAAGTTGAAACTTTTCCTGGAAGTTTGCCTTACCATAAGCTTTCATTTGAGCCTTGTCTCGTTGACCAACTCGGGTATAATAGTCTGTTGAACCATGACGATTCAGTATTTCGTGAGTTTAGCGCATAAAAATGGAAAATTGGCAACGCTGTACAGCCTAAACGAGGTTTCACTTCAAGTTGAAACTTTTCCTGGAAGTTTGCCTTACCATAAGCTTTCGTTTGAGCCCTGTCCCGTTGACCAACTTGGGTGTACTAGTCTACTTATGCGCCGAACTAATAGTCCAATATCCTTGATTTTAGCACATGAAACTGGAAAATTGGCAACGCTGTACAGCCTAAACCAGGGGTCACTTCAAGTTGAAACTTTGCATGGAAGTTTGTCTTACCATAAGCTTTCATCTGAGCACTGTCCGGTTGACCAACTCGGGTATAAAAAAAAAGGGGCGAAACTTGGCGAGGCTCTTTACGACTTTAAATTTTGAACCAAATCTTCTGCAATCGCATGCGAAAAATCATGGAGAATTCAAGTTTTATGTTGACCAGCTTCTCGATGGAAAAATAAAATTTCAATAATTTTTCCATCACAATACTGGCACTTCACATTTAAAAGTCCGAAATTATTTTCCGGATAATCATTTTCGATAAAATTATCAGTGCTCTGCCGAAATGAATGGAGGTTATTTTCCTGTTCACCCCTACGTCGTACATTATCCATCTCACTGAGATAGCCATCATGCCGCACTTTGCGTCGCGCGGATAAATTGCGGGAAACATTGGCACGCTTCGCCGGATGCCCACGTTTTCGACTCCGATCTAGAGTACCTGCATAAGGAGAGTACCGACAGATCGGTTCATGGAGGGCTTTGGGCCCAAAAGTGCAGCCACCCTTCTAACCAACTTCTAACGCACAAAATTTCACTGCCAGTCTGCAGATTCCAATTCTAACCATGATGGCCAAGAATGTACAGAAATGAGCGTTCTTCCGCCCACGGTGGTTGGGCTCCTGGGATGCCAAATGGGGCAGCACCTGATGGTTGGGCCCTTTGGATTCCAGGTGGGGCTCCCCCGGAGGTTTTGCCCCCTAAAAATTACGTTTTACATTGCTAAAATTCGTACTCTGCCTGGGCGAATAATTTGCCTTCAAATAGCCGGCTATGCAAAATGATTGTCGTGACGCACGAATAGTGGTATCAGAATTTTGCATTAAGATTACGGAGTGCGTTGAAGGCGCTCTTCTTTATCCTATGTGAGTGGCCCTGTACAATGATGTTGAAAAAAATGTTCATAATTTTAAAGTCTTCAATCGAGCCGTAATTTTGATAAATTCCCGAAGAATATTATTTCGGTTATGAAATATTACGATTTTTTGTTCGGTAATTGGTATTTCAAAAAAGAGAGCCCAAACGCGCGGTTCAGATTGTGGTTTTAAGTCCTCTTGTTTTAATTGGTCATCGTTTTCTCATGCAAAACTGAGAGTCGCCGTTTACATTATTGCAACTGACTCAAAAGCAGTTGTGAATTCAATAAGTTTTGCACGGATAAAATGAGCTTTCGTCGATGAACTGTGAATAATCAAAATTGAAGAAAAGGTACTTTATCCATTTGAAAATCGTAGAGTGTGGATGGATGGAGCATAGATTTCCTCCGGGTCCCTTTGGGCACTAGATGGCTGTAGGTTTTTAACGGTATATATGCCAAAGTGTTGGGGGAAAAATCGAAAGAAAAGTATCACGTATATAATATTTTGAGGGTCCACGCAGAGACGATATATTCTAGAGACTACGCACTGTCCTCTTACCTATGGTGTAAAAGTTACTCAAGGAAGCCAATTCTCTAACTCACTTATTGGTGACTCGTCGTATTGTATCAAGTTTATAAAGCTTCTAAACAATTGTTAAGCCCTGGCTAGACGATTAAATTCCCGAACCAATTCCGATCACAGTAGCATCAAAGTGTCGGGAGGCATCAGTCTTAAACTCATTAATTTGCTTAATTTTAAAATGAAAACTTGGCAGAAATGTTTTCTGTGGCAGGAAATGATGAATGGTGGCACTCCATTCTGATCTTACTTTGAACAAAATAGTGCGGCCCGTCAAAATTGCCACACAACGTGTGGCATTTATGTACACGAATTATAAATAAATAAATAAATAAATAAATAAAATTAGATGGTAGATGGTGACCATCAGTCATCAGCATGTCTACTTTGATCGGAATTGGTTCGGAATTTGATCGTCTATCCAGGGCTTTAAAGTATGAATAAACTCTATTTTTGATCTTAATGATCAAGAGCAGGTTCAAAAAACTAATAATTGCAGAAATGCGTATTTCGTGATCAAATGTCATTTTCCAATCATACAATGCTTGATCTGGCGGTCTGGCCATTTGAGATCAAACTAAATCTTATCTGATAAGGAATTGTAAGCTAAAACTCTTTTTCAAGCTTGAAATGATCCATATCCGCCATCAACAGGTTTAAAACATTAATCGGAAAAATGCGTATCTCGTGGTGAAGTGTCAATTCTTAGTGCCGAAAACGCGAATCTCGGCATTTCTGCCGCAGGTATTTTCTAACAGTTCAAGAAATTATTCAAAATGTTGATTGAATCTGAAAAAGCATCTTATTCTCGCTATTTTCGAGTACCCTTCTCCTATCAATAAAGAGGAATTTCGACAGTTTTTTTTACTCTCCTGGAAAATCTTGTTTTCCGAGTTACGCACTTCTGCACTTTCACCATCGAAATGTATAAGTAATTGAAGTAACTCTGTCGTTTTATATCCTCGAGGGAACGCCCGCTGCACATTAAATCGAGCCTTTCAGGAAGGTTGGATCTGAAATTTTCCCCTAAAACTGCAAATTTTCGTGTCAATTTCTTAACACAGTAAATTTTAATGGGTTCCGCTTGAAGGAAATTTTACGGGAAAATTAATAATAACACTTCTATAAACTCCTACGTTCCGTACTGAATTACATGAGCCTATACTGTCGCCGCATTTCGCCCGAATCCCCCTGACCCCCTCACAGGGTGTTCGCAATGAACACCTTAGTAATCGATGCTTTACCGTAGCTTCAAATGGGGAAATATCGATAATCGATCATTCACGCCACGCCACTGTGTTTGCGAGTGTGTGTGTGTCCCTTTGACGAGCCGCGGGTTGCCGCATCTGATCAATGAGTGGGAGAGAGATAGACGATAAAACGGCGGCTTGTCAAAGCCGAGTGTGCTCCTTTGACGTGCCGCATCTGAGCAATGAGTGCGAGAGAGAGAAAGGACAAAACAGCGTATGGACCAATCCAAGTTGAGCCTTAGTTCTCGTTTACGGCCGTTCTTTCCACGGCTCATGGTCGGAAAGCACTCCGGTGTTTTTTCGGGGCACCCGGATTCGGGCTCGCCACTACCACCGCGGACCAAATTACGAGGCCCAGCCTGTATGTTTGCGAGTGTGTGTGTGTCCCTTTGACGAGCCGCGGGTTGCCGCATCTGATCAATGAGTGGGAGAGAGATAGACGATAAAACGGCGGCTTGTCAAAGCCGAGTGTGCTCCTTTGACGTGCCGCATCTGAGCAATGAGTGCGAGAGAGAGAATGGACAAAACAGCGTATGGACCAATCCAAGTTGAGCCTTAGTTCTCGTTTACGGCCGTTCTTTCCACGGCTCATGGTCGGAAAGCACTCCGGTGTTTTTTCGGGGCACCCGGATTCGGGCTCGCCACTACCACCGCGGACCAAATTACGAGGCCCAGCCTGTATGTTTGCGAGTGTGTGTGTGTCCCTTTGACGAGCCGCGGGTTGCCGCATCTGATCAATGAGTGGGAGAGAGATAGACGATAAAACGGCGGCTTGTCAAAGCCGAGTGTGCTCCTTTGACGTGCCGCATCTGAGCAATGAGTGCGAGAGAGAGAATGGACAAAACAGCGTATGGACCAATCCAAGTTGAGCCTTAGTCCCCGTTTACGGCCGTTCTTTCCAGGGCTCATGGTCGGAAAGCACTCCGGTGTTTTTTCGGGGCACCCGGATTCGGGCTCGCCACTACCACCGCGGACCAAATTACGAGGCCCAGCCTGTATGTTTGCGAGTGTGTGTGTGTCCCTTTGACGAGCCGCGGGTTGCCGCATCTGATCAATGAGTGGGAGAGAGATAGACGATAAAACGGCGGCTTGTCAAAGCCGAGTGTGCTCCTTTGACGTGCCGCATCTGAGCAATGAGTGCGAGAGAGAGAATGGACAAAACAGCGTATGGACCAATCCAAGTTGAGCCTTAGTCCCCGTTTACGGCCGTTCTTTCCAGGGCTCATGGTCGGAAAGCACTCCGGTGTTTTTTCGGGGCACCCGGATTCGGGCTCGCCACTACCACCGCGGACCAAATTACGAGGCCCAGCCTGTATGTTTGCGAGTGTGTGTGTGTCCCTTTGACGAGCCGCGGGTTGCCGCATCTGATCAATGAGTGGGAGAGAGATAGACGATAAAACGGCGGCTTGTCAAAGCCGAGTGTGCTCCTTTGACGTGCCGCATCTGAGCAATGAGTGCGAGAGAGAGAATGGACAAAACAGCGTATGGACCAATCCAAGTTGAGCCTTAGTCCCCGTTTACGGCCGTTCTTTCCAGGGCTCATGGTCGGAAAGCAGTCCGGTGTTTTTTCGGGGCACCCGGATTCGGGCTCGCCACTACCACCGCGGACCAAATTACGAGGCCCAGCCTGTATGTTTGCGAGTGTGTGTGTGTCCCTTTGACGAGCCGCGGGTTGCCGCATCTGATCAATGAGTGGGAGAGAGATAGACGATAAAACGGCGGCTTGTCAAAGCCGAGTGTGCTCCTTTGACGTGCCGCATCTGAGCAATGAGTGCGAGAGAGAGAATGGACAAAACAGCGTATGGACCAATCCAAGTTGAGCCTTAGTCCCCGTTTACGGCCGTTCTTTCCAGGGCTCATGGTCGGAAAGCACTCCGGTGTTTTTTCGGGGCACCCGGATTCGGGCTCGCCACTACCACCGCGGACCAAATTACGAGGCCCAGCCTGTATGTTTGCGAGTGTGTGTGTGTCCCTTTGACGA
Source organism: Bemisia tabaci (assembly GCF_918797505.1). Classification (NCBI taxonomy): domain Eukaryota; kingdom Metazoa; phylum Arthropoda; class Insecta; order Hemiptera; family Aleyrodidae; genus Bemisia; species Bemisia tabaci. Next base: position 3,787,542 of record NC_092796.1, on the reverse strand, counting down.
GCCGCGGGTTGCCGCATCTGATCAATGAGTGGGAGAGAGATAGACGATAAAACGGCGGCTTGTCAAAGCCGAGTGTGCTCCTTTGACGTGCCGCATCTGAGCAATGAGTGCGAGAGAGAGAAAGGACAAAACAGCGTATGGACCAATCCAAGTTGAGCCTTAGTCCCCGTTTACGGCCGTTCTTTCCAGGGCTCATGGTCGGAAAGCACTCCGGTGTTTTTTCGGGGCACCCGGATTCGGGCTCGCCACTACCACCGCGGACCAAATTACGAGGCCCAGCCTGTATGAGGCGGTCAGTGTCTGAAGTCAAAACGCCTTCTCTTACTTGCGTATGCAACACGGACATCCCTCGAGTTCGAATAGTTGCATCCAGGAGTCATAATATGAAATTCATGGAGTGTCAGTCACATGCGACACGAAGCTCATACCGCCGTGCTGAGGAAGAACGCCGTATGAATATTCGAGAGTTGTCAAAGTTCCTTCGATAAAATGTTTATTCTTGAGAAAAGTTATGAATATTTTTCCTTGAAATTCTGAGGAACATCAGATGGAATTAGAAACAAAATTATCTGAAAAATTGGAAGATAAATATTCACTAGCTGCTCCGGGCGCCCTACGGGCGCCCTCCACAGCTAGCAATGGTGGTGCAGTAGCTTATTTGGAATCGGAGCGATTAGTTGAATCTATTTAATAATGATGATGATTCTGCGGCAGAAGATCAAGGAATTTAACTGCCTCTCTGCGTTACAGGGTGGAGACTGCCATTCTACCGAAAAATGTTATAAAAAGCTCGCATTATTAATTTTTCTTTTTTTTGTGTTACTGTTTAAATTTTTTTTTATTTTTATTTTTTGATAATTTTCTAATGACTATGAGGCTTTTGGGATTTATAAAAGATCGAAGCACCTCTTTGTGCACGATGTTTTTTGTACGGTTGCCTTTGGGAAGAATTTGGACTTCAAAATTTTTGTACGATGTAGCTCGTGAGAGTGCAACATATAGTTTACCATGGCCAAAAACTGTTTGGGGTAAATAAATGCCGACTCGCTTCAGTGTTTGACCCTTAGCTTCGATGATGGTCATGCAGAACGCAATGCGAATTGGAAATTGTCGCCTCTTAAAAGAGAAAGGGAGAGAGGAGTCTGCAGGTGACAAATCAATTCTTGGCAGTGAAATTCTTTCACCGGCCTTCTCGCCGGAAATGACCTGCAAATCAAGACAATTTTCATAACGTTTCCAGACGATCAATCGGGTACCATTCGATAAACCTTTAGAAACGTTGAGGTTTCTTAAAAGCATGACAAAAACCCCCTCCAAAAGTGTGAGTTTATGCGGTGGTAAGCCACTAAGATTAAGACTGTCCAAGAATTCGAGGGGAAAATTGAGAGCCTCTCCCTCTTCCTCTACAATGAGCCTGTTAACACTGAAGTACGTTTTAGAGACACCTGAAAGAACTTCAACAACCTTGTCGTTAATTTCATTGCAATGCTTATTTTTAGGGGCCAGAATTGCGCAGTTTGTGAAATCTACGTTCGAACATGAGGAAGCTATCTTTTCCATAAATTTCAGTAATAATATCAGTTTCAGTAATACTGCTTGTCGGTAAATCCATGAATTCCGGCATGGCCTTTTTTAGCAGAAAGGTAAACACCATCACCTATTTCGAGTTAAAATTTTGCAAACTCCGCTTCGTCTTGCAAAGTTCTCATATTTTGAGTAAGTTTTCTGATTTTGAAAAGAGGTCAAAGTGGTGAGAATTTGATTGCATTTTGCACCAATGTTTGGCGAGAAGCATGCGGAACAACGGGTAAAACCTGTCTAAAATCACCACCCTAGACGACAATTTTTCCTCGAAAAGGGATATCATTACCCATTCTCTAAATAAGAAGTCGGTCGATGCATGCCAGAGCATGCGTGATAACCATGGGAGCTTCGCCCCAAAAAATGATCGTTGTTTTCCGAATAGTCTCAGCCTCTCTTGAGCTAACCGTGAGACTCGACACAGAATTCTCATTCAGAACCGAAGGAATTTTGAATTTGCTATGAACCGGCCGACCGTTAGGTAGCAACGATGCGGCGATACCTGTCCAAGCAACGGAGATGACGTCTAAGTTTTCCTTTTGTACAATACGCAGTAAGACATTCTTAAACGAAAGTTTTTCCCGATCCTCCTGGACCATCAATGAAAATCGCATTACACGTGTAAGATGGATTTTGGATGAGACTAATTATTTCAGAAATAATTTGATGTTGCTCTGGGTTAGCGGCAGAAATCATGGAATCATAGTTTTAGGGGGAGGAGAGTCAGGCTCTGACCCTTGAAGATTCAGGTTAATTGGAAGCAATTCCGGAAGATCAAATGATGATATTGAAAATCCATGAAGTCTTAATGTGCTTTCAATAGCAAAAAGCCGATCAACGTAGTCGACCGACCAACAAAATAAAGAGAGAGGAAGAAACGAAGCAAATTTGAAACAAAGTTGGAAAGAGAAAAGAACAAATAAGAATGAAATGTCCATAACAATACATGTTGTTAGCAATACGTGTGCGCACCGCTGCAGTTAATAAGTCAGGGTCAGTCAAACCGCCAGGATGCCTATCAAGAAGTGGTGAAGCGGAGTAGCTGAGAGATCGCGACGGAATGTGGGTGGTGAGTGACGAACGACAATGCGACCCAAACCTTCTTTGAGGTTGGCGGGAGGAAAGCTATACGAAAGAAAACGGAGATAGCCGAAAGAACGTGGTGGGAGGGGTGGCTGAGACCCTAGTGGGGGTATCTAGGGACGGGCAAGCAGGTAGCGGCCAGATGACCGCTCGAAACAGCTGAACTTTACTCGTCGATAAAAGTAAGAAAATTTGAGAAAATCGAAAAAACAATTACAGCCTGCAAATCTACAGATCAGAAGCTTTCATTTAAAAAAAACCCCATGCAAATCGGTCCGGTGGTTCTCTCAAAGTTAATGCCCCAAAATGCGGACTTTAATCTGAATAAATGGGAGAAAATTTGAGCCCAGCTAAACTTCACTCGTCGATAAAAGTAAGACAATTTGAGAAAATCGAAAAAACGACCACAGCCTGTAAATCTACAGATCACAGGCTTTCATTTAAAAAAAACCCCATGCAAATCGGTCCGGTGGTTCTCTCAAAGTTAACGTCCAAAGATTCGGACCTCCGTTTTAATGCATCGAAGACAATTTTAGAAAATTATGGGAGAAAATTTGAGAAAATCGAAAAAAACGATCACAGCCTGCAAATCTACAGCTCAGGGGCTTTCATTTAAAAAAAAGATCACGCAAATCGGTCCGGTGGTTCTCTCAAAGTTAATGCCCCAAGATTCGGAACTTTGCATTTTAATATATAGGATTAGTCTACCAGGAGATTTTTGTTGTATCAAGGAAAAGTTGGCAACGCCGGAAGGTTATTATTGCGTTTTTACTTAGTACGACAGCATAGGCGGATCCACACAGACACCCTGAACGGGGGCGGAGGGACGGAAGGGATGTCCGGGGGGCAAAATCACAATTGGCAATATGCGTTTTAATTTTTTAAAATTTAATCTTTTAAATTTTTCTCAACCAAATAAATAATGAGCGGAGACCTGCAAAGTAGCAATGGGCCTCAATATACGCGTTTTTCGCATTGAGCGATCAAAATATTTTTTGTCATCTTGTGTCGCTCCGAGAGGCAAGGAACTTTCTTAAAATAGGTCAGAAGAAATAAGATAAAGTTGAATCTCTAAATTTCTGTGACACAGTGCTACCGTGCTTATAAAAAAGCTCGTTTATAAGTTTGCCATGATACTCCTGTGATCTCGTTCCCCTTGACAATTCCCTTATATTTTCAAGAAAATTTAATCCGACCAACTTATACATCTACGAGATGTATTTATTTTTCTGAAATTTTCAGGCACAAAGTGCAAGAAACGTCCCCGAAAATTCTAAAGAAAAGTTCGATAAGTTGGGATGTGACAAGAAATCTGTGACATCGCCTAGCCTAAATAGGTACACGTATACATGATTTTTAGGTGCAACGGCGAAAGTATTCCTGTGACATCTATTCTGCTCTTTCCCTTCTGAAATAGGGGGTGCGTCTAATTAACAATGGGCCGTTATGATCGTACAATTTTTCCCTGATCAAACAGACTTTTTAGCTGACAAATTCCTTTCGGCATTCTCTCCCGCTAATTTTCACGAGCAAAAGCGGTACTTAATTTCATGTCGAGCCTAGTTGTTCAGTTAGGTTGGGGTATTTAAGAAATCATCGGGACATTGATGTGCAGAAATTTATTACGTGGCGATCACATAGACATCAGATAGCGAATGAGAAATGAAAGAACAAATTTATAAAAATGTTAATGTCGGGAGTCAGGCAAAAAGGCCCCCATGGTGGAACTTTTTTTACACGACTTTGATTATATTCGGTGCCTATTTATGAACAGGGTTGCCAGAAAGAACCTTGGTGAAAGTGGAACATAATGACTTTCTAGTCATAGCGACATTACTATGTTTTACGAAACACATTGTCTCAATGACGGTCATTATGACGTCATAGTGTCAGAAATTGTCACTGTGATGTCATTATGACGATCATTGAGACTCTGTGTCTCATGAAGCATAGTGATGTCGCTATGACTTTTGATCACTGTGATATTTTGCTATGACGTGAGTTGGTTACTGGGAAAAACTTTCTTTAAAATTGAATCCTGTACTCAAGCATTTTCCCTAATGTGGAAAAATGTAGTTGCAATAAACTGTGATAGAAAAGTAAAGGGGAAAAATTAAGTTCTGGAATAATAAATCGTAAATGAATCGGGAAAAATACCTTTGTAAATCTAAGGAAAAATATGAAATTATTAAAATTGTTCTACAACATGAAGTATGACAGGAAGAAAAAAATTTAGCATAAATAATGAATATATACTTCAACTAAAAGGGGAAAAAAACAAAAAATACCTAGTGTACATCGTTCGAAAAATACACAAAATGTAACACTTCTCCGTATGCCTTTTTATCCTTAAGCACCATCATTGTAATGATTACTTTCAAGGTCAATTAGTCACAGTTATCCACGATCATAGCAACATATTTCAGTCGTAAGAGCGTTAAACTGACTCTTACTTTGACTCAGTTTCAATCATAACGATGTCACACCAATGGTCACTCTGACCCTGTTTTTATTATCATTATGATATCATACTCAAGACCAATCTACACAGGTCAGTCATTGCGCATCTTTTTGAAATCCACTCCCCCGCCCGCGGCCAACGCTACGTCACATTATGGGGGTGCTCCCATAAGAAATACATAGCAGGCACTCAATACTACGCACTGCGCAGTAGAGTTCTAAAACTCGTCCTCGGGAAAGACTGACCTGTGTAGATTGGTCTTGATCATACTTAGTGCTGGGTTTGCTCTGCCAGAATGGACCACTAGACAAGGTACGAATTTCAGCATTCTGATACATGTTTCGCAAATAAAATTTCACGTAGAACACGATGCGCACAACAAAAATTACCGAAATTAACTCCTTACGAAGATATTTAATGTTTCTTGACGCGTGAATTCAAACCACCCGCTCATGAAAACTCAATGTTCTACGTGATTCACATCGCGCGCTAAACATTAATCATGACAGTCTCTGTGTTATAAAAATCTGGCAACCTCAATATTGACGCTTCGGCTCAGCTATAGCAAATTGCTAATAGTTTGAACAACACATGGTGGGAAATGAACATTGCTCGATTAAGAAGCTTGCTGAAACCATTGTAGTGCGCGATTTGACTCACGTAGAGCTTTGAGTTTCTTGTGAGCGGGCAGTTCAAATTCCTCGTAACCAATGTGAAATAAAAACGTTAATATCTTCCTTAGGAGTTGGTTTCAGTAATTATCGTTGTGTGAATCGTGTTCTACGTGAAATTCTGGTTAAGAATCATGTATCAGATTGCTTAAATTCGTACCTTGTCTAGTGGTCCATTGATCATAATCAATTCAGAGAGACGTCACTATGGTCACTGTGATGTTGCTATGACGTTATTATGTTCATTATGACATCATAACGACATCAGAAGGATAATCACCGTGATCATATGGACGTATCTATAATAATAGGAACCAAGTGGAAAGATGGGGTGTGCTCGTGCGAGCTGCATAAGAAACAATGGAAAAGTGGATATAGTTCCTTTCGAGAGAATGAAAAAGCGGGATTTTACATGAAATCAAAAGGAACTGAGCGCTAACTCGTGAGCCGTGGTCATGTGACAAGAGCATTGTGGACAGGGTTCATGAGTTAAAGAGTCCAGCCACCGATCTCCCCGTCGTGCCCGGTCTCCCCGGTTGCCGCTGACGTCACTGGCGCTTTAAAATTCTCATTCACTCTTATGGCCCTCAACTAACGAGCTTATCCCATCTTTCCACTTGCACACAGTTCCATTTAGCATAAATGCGCCCATATGATGTCATTATGTTCCTGTTTTACCAGGAAAAATTCTTGAAACGTGAATTGTTGTTTGTAGGGTCAGACACGGAGCGGCGGTGCCTGTTTGTTGAAGATTCTTGGACGTTTGTGCGGCGGGTTGGCGATGTCAGGCGGGGTTGCCCTCCACCCGTGAACGACGACAGCGGTGACGGAGGATTTGACGGGATTGGCGGTGGCGCCGACGGAAAGTCGGAGGGGCGGACAACACTCCGATCACCTTTTAATAGGTAAAATGTGTTTGCGGATATGTCGTAATTCCTCATATTTTCGAAAGCCTTCCTGTGAAGTGGGCAATCCTTGCTCAAATTCGACCGACCTTGTACGCTCCTAACTTCACCTTGTGTGAAATAGGCCATGTAGTGGGCTTGGTTGCAGCTCTTATGATGATACGGGACTATCCTGTCCACGAAGACCATTGCCAAAGCGATTCCTTTACTACCGCCGAAAGGAAAATTGTCTATCCTCTTGACAAGTGTGCCTCCATATGAACTGCCGACTGAGACGCGTCTGAAAGTGGCTTGTTTTTTTTTCGTGTCAATGACCTCCATATAAACGACCCACCTCTCATCCAGTGCGAAGAACAAGGTTCCGTCCTTGCCTACTATCAAGTCGCCACCCCGCAAGGGGCAGTCGCGAAGGCAGGGCTCCCGGAACTGTTGAGACTGTTCCCACCGAGCGCTGTTTCTTATTTGTTTGAGCAGATTGCTTCCGCCGCTGAATGTCCGCATCACCTTATCTGACACTGAACGGAGAAGTCTGGTTGATGGTGATGGTGGTGCGTGTGCCGTTGAGACGAGCGTCAGGATAATAACTGGAATCAGCCGGATGGAGCTCGTTTCAGATTAGGTGCTTTTCATAGAGTACATAGAGTCGTAATGTAAATGGGGGAGCTGGCGCCATGTTCTGCTCGACGAGTTCCGAGCCCGGTGTGCGCCGAGTTCGGGTCACTTTTTCGATACATGTTCGATCCAAAATGGCGGTGTGGAATACGTGGTGATTCCTATCTTCTTTGTTTACATCGAATGGCCGGGTACCCGTGTATCGCAAACAATCGATTATGTATCGAAAAAGTGACCCGGCGTCACACAGGAGTCTCCAAATTCGGGACCTGGAAAATGCTTAAAAGTGGCGCCAGCTCACCCACTTACATTACGACTCTATGTACTCTATGGTGCTTTTCTGCCGTGCTAAGGAAAAACGCCGTATGAACCTTCAGGCGTTGCCAAGTTTCCTCCGATAAAAACCGAATTTACTGGGAAAATTGCGAATATTATTTTCCAAAATTGTTTGAAATGGAAATTTCAAGGAAAAATATGCACGGATTTTGTCAAGGGGAATTTGGCAACTTTCGAAATTCATACGGCGTTCTTCCTTAGCAGGGCAGTTTTACTCTTTCGCTCTATGCGCGTCATAGGGAATGACAAACATCAATAGAGGGAAAGTAATCTGAAGCGGGCTCTAACTGTTTTTAGGACCGTGGAGTAGGTAGAGTCGAAAAAGTGGAAGAGCTGGCGCCATGTTCTGGTCGATGAGTTCCGAACCCGGTGTGTGCCGAGCCTCGGTCACTTCTTCGATATATTTTCGTAGTACGTAGTAATTCCTATTCTCTTTGTCTACATCAGATGGACGGGTCCTCGTTTGAAAAGAATCGATTGTATCGAAAAAGTAACCCGGCGTGACACAGGAGTCTCGGGATTCGGGACCTGGAAAATGCTTGAAAGTGGCGCCAGCCCTCCCATTTACATCACGACTCTACGTACTCTAAGTTTCAGACACAAAGGTAGAATGGGTCACCAAACCATGAAAGAATTTTGACTTGCGAATATAGTTTTCTGAAGGAAAATGACGCGTAGAACACGGTGCGCACATCAAAAACGCGAACAAGTAACTCAATAACCGAGAAATGCGCAGTTCAAATCGCTCAACTTATACGCAAATTTAAAACGCCCCGGTTTCGCGCCGCGCCGAATGACGTCATCCGGCACCAATCAGAAGCGGGCACGGGTTTCCACGACTTCCGTCAAATGTCTATCTACTCTTCGTATATGAAAACAATACTAAAGTCGAAATTATATCTTTTGAATTCAAGACTTGAATTTCATTCATATGTTAGCTGTAATAAACGAGCAACAATTCCACATTGAAACACGTTTTATTTTAACAAACATCAGAGGAAAATGAGAGAAGATTGCGATATGACTACCGCAGTGCGCCAACACCGTCAGTTTCCCGCCATTCGGGTGCGTTTGAAATGTCTTGCAGTTCTTAGATTTTTCAAAAGCTGGTTTCTCCGCGATTTCGGCTCCATAAAAATGCGGAAAAATCACCACGTTATCTACTCACATTGTACTTTCAGAATATTCAATAAAATAAACAAGGTTTAGTGACCCATTATTGTAAGATGCACATTAAATTTTCTTGCAAAAATGCTGCAAGTTATTCATGGAAAAAAATGAAAGTAAATAATCGATCATCAGTGGGTTTCTGGAGTGCGGTTTCTAGATATTGAGTTCGCGAGAGAAGAAAAAAAAGCGTATACTCGTATTTTGTAGACCAATTTCGTTGACCTACGCACCGACTACTATAACTTAAATGCAGCATGGTAAGGCATCGAGATCCGACACCAACACTATTGCATGGTTGATGGGGTTATATGGACTGAGTTAAACAGAAAGGAACCAAGCCACATCAGCTGTCGCCAAATTTAACAGGGAAATTTGATTTTTTACAAGAGAACGTCTGTGCGGATTTCCTTGAAAATTTTAAGGAATTCGCTTTGTAAAATGGAGAAAATTCATTGAAAATTTGCACAAAAATCCGCTCAACCGTTTTCATGTAAAAAATTGAATTGGCGGATTAAATTTGGCAACAGCTGATGTGGCTTGGTTCCTTTCTGTTTAACTCGGTCCATATATGGATTGCATTTTGCAAAAAGGAACCAGGAGCATTGCCGTGCTGCTTGCTAAGATTGTGCAAATCCACCCCCAGCAATTAAACTACAGTAATCATGCAAATGTTTGGAATTATACATGGTAATTTTGTTTTAAATTTACGGTTTTTAGCGTGTAAAATAAAAAATGTTTATAGATTATCAGATTTTTCTTCCAAGACGAGAGAAGTTGCACAATTTTAGCAGCATTGCAATGCGCTTGGTTCCTTTTTGCAAAATGCAATCCATATGTTCTGTCTTGTCGTAGGTATCGACATAGATTCAATAATCGGGCCGACGGCGATAAGAACTCGATGTTTCGTTCCGAGGTATACATTGTCTTCTAAAGACCGCTAGCTAGCCGCAGCTAGTAAACCGGAGAGTGAACAGAGTTCATTCACCTGCTAACGCATAAAAATAAAGAATAAGCTTGAAACAGTTTACTCGTAAGAACATCAAATATTAACATACGTTTACCAAATATTAATGCTACCAAGGAAAAACAAGAATAAGGAACACTACGCCGGTGTAAGGGTTTTTTTTTCTTCGGATGAAGTTACAAATTCATTACAAGAAAACTCACAAGCAGCACTCGCAATCGTGATGGTTCTCTCTCCGTAAGGATTGACCATATTGCATCGTGGACAATGGAAGGCGCTTTGAAGAGGCTCCGAAAGATTGCGACGGTTACATTAATTTTCCACAAAATGGTGAGCTTTGGCACTTCGATCTGCAAATTCAGGTGTCGCTACAGCTCTGGAACAATGCAAAAAGTAAAAGTAGGATATTAAGAGGGGCGTTACACTTAACATTCCAAAAATATCGAATTATTATCTACTATTGGCCTATGGCCGCGTTGCGGCTGTCAACCTATTGAAAGAAGATTCTACTTAAATAATCGTAGAACAACAATCCTCAAGTATAATTTGGGTTAATTACTTAAATCTCAACATGGCAATAAGATTTATTACAAAACAATCAGCTTCGTGTAATTTTATTTTCGGTCCATAGAAACGACTTTTAGGTAATTTGTGGCGTTGGACTCCTCCCCCCAAAATTTCTCGATATTAGCCACAGGCGTACGTAGGTCATTTCGCAAACATCGTCGAAATTACGTTAGATTGCCAGAGTTCATTTTTGTGTGAATGTGATACCAAGAACAGCTCCCTGGAAATTTTGCCACATTTCTGATAAAAAGAATGTCCACTTTTCCTCCCTGAAAGTTCGGTACGTTCGGCGTTTTCCGGACGCTAGAACGTAACAGCATTGCTACTTAAAAAAATTCCTTTCGTAAATTATATTTTCATCGGAGAACATACAGGATTGCAAAATCTCTACAATCCTGTGATCCAAGGATTGCAAGCTCGCGGTGTGTACTGTTCGGAAATGGTGCACACCGGGACAGGTTCGACACCAAGAAAATACAACTTTTCAACAAGGTACACTCTACTACAGGTTTGGACAAATGGAATTTTAGAAAGTCGTCGACACGCGTAGATTTGACATTTGATTTCCAATTGTACGACTGCGACGCTATTTTGAAAACTTATTTACTTTCTGATTTGAGAGTGGGTCTCGTCAAGGTCGTGTTATTTTTTCGTGTATTTAGTTAAGTTTTTCGTTATTTTGAGTTTTATTAATTTTTTTAAATTCATCTGATAGCTTATTGAAGCTCATTTTGAACAGCGCGGCAAAGACGGTAAAACTTGCGACGTCCCTCGATGGTCTATATTCTCAGCGCTGCCACTTCGGCACCCCGTTTATCCATACCTGTTGTAGAGTGTACCTAGACTTTTCAACGACTTAAGCCCGCACCGTAGTATACGCGTAATGTATGAAGTATCCTGCAGACTTGTAAGGCGCTATATCATGCGTGGCGCGCACGCGTGCTGAACTCGCAATGCATGAAGTATCCCGCGGCCTTGTAAGGCGCTACTATGCGTCTCGAGCCCATGCGTGAGTGGCCGCGTGCGCCAGCCGCACTGTGTTTGATGCGAATATTCAAACTTGCGGTGTCAGCGGTTTTCAACTTATTATTTTGAAGTTTGTGTAAAGTTTGTAGGAATTATTGTCATCACAAATGACAAAACATTACATAAACCCAACTAATTTTCCTCTCTTCATTTACATATTTTTATAAATACTTTTAAAAGAAGAAGCATGCAAGAGAAACGACTTTTACGTGTAGGCTTCCCTGCTTTCTCAGCGATGTAATGGCGTGATCGTGTGGAATAAATTTTGCTATTCGGAACTACAATTTCTGGTTCATACGTAAAAACAATTGCGTGCATACGGAAACTGAGTTTCTAAACAAAGCCAGAAATTGTGGTTTTAATTGCCAAATGAATTTCATTTGATCAATGAACCCTTTTGAAGCGTAGGTTATGGATTTGACGAAGCGGAGGGTATAGATTCAATCGAAATGAATCGATCGAAAAACTCGTGAATCGATCGAATCGACGCCGGTATTTTAATAACTTGTCGGTTAAATTGGTGTCGATCAGCTCACGGCCATCGATTCATGTCGATCGAATCCATACCCTCCTTTCGAAGCCTCCATTTTAAAGTAAAGAGCCTGTTCACAAAACTCCTCATCGATACCGATTCTCAATTGGGTAGGTGCGGGGCATTTTGATGACGAACGCAGACGCAAAACTTTTCCTTCCTATGCGTATGTAGCATTTACCGGTGCAGCGACGGGGGGTATTCTATAATCCCTAGCCCAGAGGGAGGTTCGGAGGGCCTCCTTCAGAAAATTTGTGAAATTTTAAAGCTGTTTTGAGGCTCCCGTGACGCAGATTTTCGATCGACTTCTGCGGAAAAATTTCGCTGTTCACATACTTCCAGAACAAAATACTTTCAAATTGTTGCACTCAACAAATCTGGATTTGTATTTATTTATTATGATGATTTTATCATTTCGGTCGCAGTCGTGTTTTGAAGGTCGCAACCCGCCTCACTTCTTTTTCTTTCCATAACATTTTTTAGAGTACCAGTCAAATACATGTAGAAAATTAAGATTTGGGCCACCGGCCCCTGAAAAATTGAACAACCCCTTCGGACGATAATTGAATCTCGTCATATTTTCAGTAAAAAATTAACTTTGGAATTTTCGTGTACTATACATAAAACTTCATATAAAATTCCCGGTAAACTTTTTATAAAAAGCGCAGGTTTTTTAGGAAATGTAACGACTTTTTTGTAGACATCATTTTAGCATCGTCCCAAGGTTCATACCTTTTTTTTCTTCTTTTTTTTATTTTTTCTCTTTTTTTAGCACACTAGCACGGTTGACGACAAGCACTCGGTTGACAGCTGTAATTACTACCTCGACGTGTCGACGCACAGATCCGGATTGGACACTTAAAAAATAAAAAAATTTAGAAACCTCCAACTTTGTGATACTATGTTAAACTAGCAGAAAGAATATTTGATGGAGTAAGAGCTAAAGAAGTCTCGCGCCTCAGTGCATTGAAAAATATAGGAAAGTTCTATTTATGACAGATGTTTCATTTACTCGTAAGAACAGTCGCGAATTTTATTGATGTTGAAATGTTTTATGAATTGTCTTGGTAAGTTAATGGCATTTACATAAATTTTCAATGTAGGTAAACTATGCATTCGTCAATATATAAGAAAAAACGACATTGGATATAACTTTGAGCCCTTTGTAATAAAACTAAGTCCTTTTGACTATCACCTCTTCATTTTGCCTTTCAGAAATTAGAGTAGGTATTCTCGATACACCTTGCTTCTATGTTCCAACTTGTGAAAATTATTGCACATAGATTAAAATTATGGGACAAATGTATTTAGGATTATTACGTCTAAGAAAGAAAGAAAGGAAGTAGTAGTAGTGAGATAAGTTTATTTTAAAGCGGTGCTTTTAGCATCTAAGGCTTTTTACACCTCTGTGTGTTTACATGGAAATCAAGGTTACATCGGTGAAAATACAAAAGGGTTAAGGGGGAAGGTGGAAGGAAGGAAAAAAAGAAAGGAAAGAAGAAACCTAATATCTTAAATTACTGCAGAAATGACGTAGGCACCGAACCTTTGTTACGCATGCTATTCATTTCTCGGTACAGGCATGTACGTCTAAAAGTCATGCACTATCGGCTCGTTTTGACAAGGACTGTGAATAACAGTCAACCAATGTCGTCATACGGTCGAACATCAAATATCGCCAACAGCATTTTCGTAAATAAAAAAAAAAAAGTATCCGGAATCCGTGAATTGACTGAGAACGATCGATTTTTTTCCTTAAAATTGCAGTACATCACGTCAGGATGTTCGCAACGTAATCGAAACGCGTTTTTTGGAGTTCAGTGTTTTACCATCGGAGTACAGAGGAATAACTGTCACTTTTCAGAATACTCGACCGTTGGGTCGAAGAATAGGTCTATTCCTCTTAGGATGACTTGCTTTGGAAATTAAGCACGTATGTAACTCTAATGCGCGCAACGTTTTAGTTTTTCTCTTTTCGAATTTCTTAATCGAATATACATAAGTCAATACATATCTGATTCTTATGGAAAAGTTTCACTTTTTCAGATTCATTTTCAAAGAGAAACTACTTGAAAAGAAGTCATAGAATGAATACTTATCTTCCTTGGTCTCGTTTTCTCCGAATGAGAAAATAAAAAGGGAATTTATGAACTAACAGGCTGTGATCACGTAGATTCGGGCTGTTTTCTGAGGACAGAATTCGACTACCACCGCCGAACAGTGGTGCAATTGTATTATAATCTATATTTCTTCAAAATGTTAAGATGGTGTCAGAAAAATGGGCCCAATTGGGATCCGCGAATGGACATGTAGTCAGTTTCAGTGTGTATTTGGATCGCATTTAGCTAAAAGGAACCAGCAAGATTACAGTGTTGTCAAAATCGTGCAAATTCTTTTTCTCCTTTTAAAAATACTAAATATATGTGCAGTATTAAAATTAACACAATTATTTCCCTTTAAAATTAACAATTTTTTGATGGGATGCAAAAACTATTTGCTATTTTGGGATATGTTTTAGATACTTATGAAGAGGCAACATTTTAACAACACTGTAATTGCACTGGTTCATTTTTGCTAAATGCGATCCATTTGTCAATACTAGTTAATTGTGATTAGTTAAAAAAATAAATAAATTAATAATCGGATTAACAGGCAACGGATAGTCGTCTTAAGAGTTAAAAGTGAAAGTCGGATTTTAAAGGCGAAATATTCAAATAAGAAAACAGGAAAATCTACTGGATGAAATCACTGCAGTCCGTTTCGTTGATACCCATTGTGACCCCTACTTTTTAAATTTTTAAATCATTTTGATCTCTCCTCTAAGGTGTTAATGGCTCAATTGTTAAAAGCACCAAATAAACGTATCTACCAACCAACCATACTTATCAATCAAACTTGCCCTGTCGTGATTTTTCCGGGGTTTTTGTTTCCACGTTTGACCATAAATGCATCATTTGAAACAACGTATCCACGCCCTATTCTGCCGTGCTGGGTAAAATTGCCGTATGAGCGTTCGAATGTTGCCGAATTTCCTCGCAGAAAATATTTATTCTTGAAGAAACTTATGATTATTTTTCCTTGAAATTTTGCAACCACTCTACTTAAAATTACAAACAAAATTCGCAGAAATATCGGAAGGGAAATATTTAAATTTGTTCGCAAATTCGTTATTTGTCAACGGAAATTTGGCAACGTTTGATGGCTCGTACGGCGTTCTTCTTTAGCACGGTAGTTCTATCCTGAATTGGACGGAGTTAAATAGAGTCCCTTTATACTGAGAGTCAAGACAATTTGAATCCATTTCTGATTGGTTCCCGTATTTTAGGCCTCCACAGTGTCACAAACGGGAATAAAGATTACATTTTCACCAATTGCAAAGATTATAATCTGGAATGGACCAGGGAATTCACGGGTTCGGCAAGGAACAAACGGAATGAGAGGAGGAACGGAGAAAGGCATTTGAGAATGGGCCGATCAAAGATTACGAAAAACGTTCAATTTCTGTAATCTTTATTCCCGTTTGTGACATCCATGAGCCGAATTGTCTTGACTCTCAGCATAAAGGGACTCTAGAGTTAAACAGAAAGGAACCAAGCCTCATCGGGATCGAACCGAGAAAAAGGGGCTTAAAGTTTAACTCCTGCATAAGACTCAATGTAAAAGATAAACTTCAAGTTCAATTTCTGCAAAATTTGCTCCAACAAAAACTTTGAATTTTTGGCGATAGAAAGTAGAGCAGTGGTTGAGTTCAAAACCACTCATAACTCAATTTTTTCCAAAATGTGGGTTGGTTCCTTTCTGCTTAACTCAGTCCAATTGTCATGCAAGAGAGCTGTAAGTGAAATCCGAGATGAACCGATCGAGAAACATTATAGCACGTGCTTACCATGGCTCATACAGATATCGACGGTGAAACTACCAAACCACGTATCTCGTTTGCGGTGTTTAAGAATCTACGCTCACATTTTATTTTTTTCAAGTAGACCAAATCAATATCATTCCTTGAAATTTTCACAGAATTTTCTCCGCACGAAGAGGAAAAATCACAAAAATTTTCAAGACTGGACGTTAAGTAGTTTTTCATTTAAAAAATAAAGTATGACAGGAAGTTTGCGACGTCGCAAACCGAGATACGTGGTTTGGTAGTTTCACCGTCGATATGCCTGTACGGCTCTTTTCGCTATTTAATGATTAGATTTTTTTTAATATATATGTAATTAAAGTATATCTCTAGCCCTTTAATAATTCGAAATAAGTTTGATATCGATGGCTAAGTAAGTCCCAATTTAGTGCCAAAAGGCAGAGCCGTGGCGTGGCGCATCCAGATACATAACATAACAATACCTTAGTGTGCATATGGGTATGATTTAAAATTGAATCAACATAATGTAATCAAACATACCTATTTTCAGTCTGTTATCTTCATTTATTCTCATGGAAATATATGTATTTTACATTATTAGAATCTAAACTGTGATAATTCTTCTCATTTATCCCGCGAGAGTGACTTTTTAGAGATTTTTAAATTAATTTATTTATGGCTAAAGTCGGAAAATGCGCTCCTTCTGTTGCAACGTTGCAAGTTTTTACTCATATCTTGAATATTTTTTTACAATAAAATAAACTAGCAGCCTTCTTAATTAATTTCTAATTTTCTAAAATAAAATAATAGAAAAAACTGATATTTTAAACCTAAACAGATTTCGTTGAATTACAAAATCAACATTTTTTATAAACTATTAAAATTATGATAATAGAAGAAATAATTACACCCATTATCTCAATGTTGATAGTTTATTTGATTTCCAAAATACATATTAATAATAGACTAATTATTATTGAATATGTTTCTATTACAGTACTTACTTCGATAATAATTTTCATTAAGGTCGTAAGTTCAAGTTAAGTTTTTATTGTGTAATTGTATTATTTATTTATTTGTTAATTTTCTATTAAAAAATTAAAACAACTAGAAGTGTTACTTACTTAATTTCAAAAAGAGGAAAAAATTCAATTTGGAAAAAAATTAATTTAAATTTTTTTAAAAATCAAAATTTCAAACAGACAATATTTTAACCTACGTTATTTCGGTTTTTTACAAGTTACAATCATGCTACGCACTTTTAGATTATTCAAGCCTCATCCTAGATCCCAATCAAGAAATAAATATATCAGACTGTAAGTACAAGTACATACCTCGTGAACACATATATGCTATCGACCGCCGGCTAGTGAGCCCTTTTCCACGAATGTAAAGCTGTGAAATGCTCTCCAGTTTTATGGAATCGCTATCAAGACAGCTCTCGTCTCCAGAGCACGCCAAGTTACAGAGAGCACTCACGCTACATAAATTCAGAATTGCGTTAATGTGTTTAGCGAAATGGGGTGTGTGCATTAAAATTTCACTCCGTACTGCAGCAAAAAATATGTTAAAAGTCTAAAAACTTAAAAAGTCACTCATTCCGAATGAAAAAGTCGTTTATGAGTTAGGTGCACGGAATCAATCGTCTACTCTTTTCAATCTTCTGAGAAGATTACACGGAAGAAAATGAAGAGATTGGAGTTAATATTTCTCACGGAATACAAAGCCGATATTTGCGGGAGGAGGCAGGAGGCGGGGGGGGGGGGGAGCGACCCCCTGCATTTCGAAGTTTTTTTTTGTAGGGATCAATTTTGATAAGTTTGGATTAATTTTATGGTTCAATGTCGATTTATTTAAATTTTAGCCCCCCCCCCGTCCTCTCGCTAAGTTTGCTTCAATGTAACAATTGTTGCCCAACCCCCTAAAACTTGTCAGAAATATGACAACACCAATGACTTTTTTGGTCGCCAAACCGTACCGTCAATTGGTATCGCCGAACGACGAATTCTAAACGATTCATCAACGCCTTGATGCAACTATTCGGACCCACGGACGTCGGCGTTGCATACGTCCGATATTGAAGGCGTTTCGACTTTCTAAGGGCTGGATACACGCTCACATTTCTATCAATATCCGATCAAATGGTGACTTGTGCGCACCGTCTGACATCAAATTTTTGCGGCCTGCAAAAATTCGACCACCATTTTTGTCATCAATTCGATCGGAAACCGACCGAAATTTGAGCGTGTATCCAGGCCTCTAGGCACTCGCCGTTCAGCTTCGGTGAGCCGTTTATTTTGCGCGTTTCCCGTGTACCTTCATAATTTCAGCGTCGCGGGTACTCGATGGAGTAAGTTGCTGATTTTTACCGCGAAATCGTCAATTTGCCGAAGAATAATCAAATTTTTCAATTATTACAACATTGTCCGTCTAAGATGTAAACCGACCGCAATGGAGAATTTGCACGAAAAAATTGTAGTTCTTCATCTGAGAGAGAGCTTAGTGAGCTGAGTTCGCAGAATTTTCAATATTTTTTTTCTAATATGGAAAATTGTAGAAAAATAAATTCAAAGGTGAGGAAGTTTTTCGCCTCGTGACGTCATCTGGCGGCATTTCTCATGTAAACACATATGTAGTTTAGCTGATTCGCTTATTTTGTCATACTTTCTCCAATAATTGTTCAAATTAGAAACCAAGGATATTTCCTTGCTCAGTTTTCTTAAATGTTTCATTTGAGACATGGTATTCACCAAATTTAAGACACATGCATATTCTCCATTCGACGCATGCAAGCTGCACTGACGGGGAGAAACTGCGAAACGCGGGCGGGCGGAAACGAATAGCGATATCAGTGAGGAAAAAAACATGGAAACCCTTTTTTTACGAAAAGCTCGTGACGGAAACCATTCCTTTTGTTCGCTGCTTCGCCTTTTTCACTTTGCACGCTTACCAACAGAAGTAAAAAATAAAAAAAAAAAAAAAAAAGTGTATGTCTCAATTTTCATGGAACTGCGTTTCGTAAAGTGGATCGGTGTCTGTTTGGAATGTTCCAGCCCTCAATAGACCGTATTCGATAACGGTTCGATGTATCGTTTGGCTCAAAACAATAGAACATAACCACAAACCAAAACTGTAAGGATTTAAGTTGGAAAAGCTGAAAATAAGAAATTTCCTGACAATTTCACTATAAATTAGCATTTGGTACTCAAAAGAATAAAAAATCTGTTACAAAAGACCCGTTCTCTCAGATTTCTGAATTTACTTTTGAGGCTATGTTTATGTATTGAACCAATCGATATCGATACAATTTCACCCGTTTGATGTATCGAATACGATCTATAAAACTGGCCACCATGGACGCACGTAGGAGGTGCGGGTTGCGGGCCTGCCGTCTTTTGTCGTTGACGAGCACGGAATTTTCCGAGAAGTTCTCACACAAAAAAAAATTGCGTCAGTACAGACTCAAAAATGGGTTCGCAATTTCACTCTAAAAGCTTTTGCTGTCAAGCTATAAGCTGTAACTCTTCATTTTTTTGTCGATACAACGAGACTATGTTCTGATTCACCTGAGGAAAAGAGGTCGCTAGGTTCATTCCCGATTTTTTCAGGAGAGTGACAAAACGCTGCGCCGTCTTGGTCGTTATAATTTAGTTTCAGTTTTTGATGCTAAGCAGTAGATTTACATACCTTAGGAGCATGTTCATAGGCGAAATTTTAAGTCATAATTGGACTGCGTTTAGTAGAAAAGAACCAAGCCACATCAGCCATATTGTAAAATTTAACCAGGCAATTTAATTTTTTACAAGAGAAAGTTTGTGCGTTTGAGAATCTCAAGGCATTTGCTGCGTACCTACTATGCAGATATTTCACGAAAAATTGCACGCAAAAATCCACAAAACCATTTTCA
The DNA here is from genome assembly GCF_918797505.1 of Bemisia tabaci. Lineage (NCBI taxonomy): Eukaryota > Metazoa > Arthropoda > Insecta > Hemiptera > Aleyrodidae > Bemisia > Bemisia tabaci. The sequence goes on along the minus strand of NC_092796.1, from coordinate 3,767,865 downwards.
TGTCTTTTTCTTCTTCCCCGAACGACTGGGTAGGGCATAGCTGTTCGTCAGGCTATCCAGTATCGAGCACAATTAACTATATATAAATATTAAAAATCACTAAAAGTAAAGGACTCGTCAAATCAATAAAAACGCATAAAAACTTCAATCATCCTCAGGAGAAAAGAGCCAGCTTTGTGCCTATCTCTTGGGCGGTCGTCCAGGTAATCTTTTCCCTAAGGGTTGTCCGGTCGTTTTCATGTAAAACATTAAATTGCCCAATCAATTTTGACAGTAGCTGACGTGGCTTGGTTTCTTCCTATTTAAAGCAATCTAATTTGTATTTTAAACGATGTTTAAAGCGTTTCGAGTCGAAAGAACGGTCAAAATCGGCGACAGCCCGATGACCCACCATATCTACTTTTGGCTGAGGGGCTTTTATCAAATGCTCGCACGAAAGCAAGGTTGTACTTTTATTGACAAACATAAATATAAAGGTAATACCCCAATTCAATCTGACGGTGAACGTACCAGATCGCGTACCTCGGATTCCGACCCTATAGATTCCCTGTCATAATTTCTTTTCTAAATAGAATACTACTCAAAGCCAATTCTTGAACGTACATACATTCAAGTCGCTTTCACAGCGCGCCCGGGCGCTCTGCGACACCTAATCGCCACTGATGTCTATCGACCCAGAGGTCATCTGGTTAATGGGATCTTGTAATTTCATCTTGAATGCCACCTATCCACGATTTTGCTGGACGTCCTTTGCATATCCTTCCAGGAGAAACCCAATCTAGTACCTTCTTAGGCAATCTGTCATCCGCCATTCGCTGAACATGACCAAGACAAGCTGTTTGGTCATAATTTCATGCACGAAGTTCTGCTCGGCGTTCGTGATCTCACGCACTCTTTCGTTCCTTACGTGATTCCTCCTCGAGATTCCGGCTGATCTCGGCCAGAATCCATCTCAGTTGCCTTAAGAATATTTTGGTACGATCTTTCAACGGCCGCACTTCACTGCCGTAGCTCAGAATGCTTTTGATTATGATGTTATGAATCAATTTCTTTTTTTCTTTGGAGATACTTTGATCAGGGTCGGACTGGCTCGCATCTGAGGGCGTAGACCCTTGGCTGGTTAAAGGGGCGTAATGTGATATTTCCTGATGGGGCATCCCCTTCGTGGAGAGGGGTTCAGAAAATTTTGGGAATGCAGCACAAGTTTACGCTCTTTTCAGGTTCAAAGTTTTTTAATCGTACATAGTAAAAATTGTAAAATTGAACGTATTGAAGCGACCGACAGACTTCTGAAATTAAAGAAAACAAAACAAATTCAAGCCACTGGACGCATCCAAGCACCATTATTTCCACAAGAACCGTGTCAGTGCTGCGGTTTACATGAGCTTAAGACGTGGGTCTAAAATTCCATCCTAAAAAAGAATCAGGCAAGAACCTGAAAAAAGAAGAAAGAACGAGTATCAACACAGCCGACGACAAGAAAGACGTATTCGGGCCTCTTTTCTAACTTTTCTCCCGAATCTGAGCGACACCTCACTGGCAGCATATAGCAGAGCACTGAGAACTCACGCTTCGCGTCATCGCGCCTTCAATTTTTCAGATGCAGCACGGACGTCCATCAAGTACAAATAGTTGTATCTCTGCGCCGTCGTTAACGCGCATCCTTTCCCTCGCTCTATTTCCATGTTGTGTTTGTTTCCGTTTATTTTATTTGTAATATTGCTTTAAACTAGAGCAGAGCATTGCGAGTTCACGACTCACGCCATCGCGTCTTACATTTTTCATATGCAATGTGGACATCCATCTTGCGAGAATAGTTGTATCGCGTTTACACTTTAGATGTCTCTTATTTTTGAATTTCGAAATAAATTAAGGCTAAATTTGCCCGAGATATGCTATGATTTATGTCCAAATGAATAGTCATTTTGAAAAGGAAGAAATATGTTTAAAGGTCTCTCATGAGGTCTATAAAGTGTGCGTATGTCGAAAAATCGAACCGGCTATCGTTTCTACGGGAGTTGCAATAGAGAATGAAGGAGGGGGATATAGCGCCTGTATGTCAACAAAAAGGTAACAATTTCACAGAAAAGTGTTTACGCTTCAGAAAGTAGTTCTTGGACCTCTGTACACCCCTATGCGTAAAAGCACCTCTCCTCACTCCTAACTCTCTCTTCTTCCCTTCATTTAAGGAATTTTCCGCACATATTCTCGGTCGTAATTTTTTTTTCTCTTCTTTTTTTGCTATCTGTCAGAAGAGCGTGTTTTTGGCGCGCCAAGGGGGCGCATCTGCCAATGGCAGATTGGCCTTATGGCCAGTCCGAGCCTGACTTTGATCCCAAAAAATCCTATTTGACATAGCAATAGCTTTCCTGTCCCGCAGGTTTCGATCTTTTATGGCTTGGTCCATCTTTCTATCCTGGGCTACTCGAACTCCTAGATATCTGTAATGCTCGCAACTTTTAATACATTGTCCATCTTCTAGCTGAATGTCTTGCCGCTTCCCTCCAAGCGTCAACTTTTCTGTTTTCTTGACACTGACCTCTAGGCCCCATCTTCGATGTTCTAGCACTAATTTCCGAGTCATATATTCAGCGTCATCCGCATCCTGCGCGATCACCACCCGGTCATCAGCAAAACATAGAGTATACAATGTGTCCGTATCTTTTATGGGAACGCCCATGCCAGAGCACATCTTTTTCCACTCTTTTAAAACGTGTTCCAGAAAGATCTCAAATAATTTAGGTGACAGACAACGTCCTTGTTTCAAACCTTTAGAAACATGAAAACCACCAGATAACCTCCCTTGACTTTTGATTTTGGTAAAACTTCCACAGTAATATTGTTTAATCGCATTCACGAGTCCATTAATAAAATTCGATTTTTCCAGGGCTTCCCAGAGTTTCACTAATGGAACGCTATTATACGCTTTCGGAAGATCAACGAAAACTAAATGGAGCTTCTGTCCTACGGACATTTTTTTCTCAATCAGTTGTGTAGTACAGAATAAATGGTCGATAGTTGATCTATCGACCCTGAATCCTGCTCTATCTCTGCTTCATAATGATATTTGGGACGTGGAATGTCCAAATGAAATTACAGCTCCGTACAGGACCACTGAGCGGCCGGTCGGCGCTCAGTGGGCCTCTAAAATAGCGCTACGGAGCTGTAATTTTAAAAACGTGAATTTTTTGGAATTATCTGTAATTTCTGAACTCAGCGACCCTCAAGAGTCCCTAATAATGCATTTTGCTCAGTTTGAACATTTAATCTGATTTAATAACAGTCAAATCCGACTTTTTTGCGCGCGAAAATCGGTCGGCGCGCGTTGAGCGGAAACTTCAATCGATCATAACTCCGGAACCGTTCGGTTCCCCAGCTTATACGACCACTCGTTGGATGCGGAAAAAGACGAGCAATTTAAAAAACTGGTTTTGGTTCAAATCAAAAAATGTGAAATTTCAGTTTAATCTGTTTAAAAGAAATTGTTTTTCCTCAAAAACTGAAAAAATGCACATAAGTTAATTTAAAAATTTAATTTTGGGATTTTGACCTTTAGAATCTTAAAGTATGCAATTTTAGACGATTTTTCGTCCAAACCGAGCCTCAATATCTTGTTTCGTTCGAAAGATATCGAGGTTCACAGGTTTTGACTCCCACCCCCCCTAGCGCCCCCCCAAAATTTTTGGGGGGTCTGAAAATTTGGGGAAAGAAGCGCTCCAGTATTAGTAACTGATAGACGAAGTTTGAATAAGTTTTAGTAGGGGGGCGAAAAATGTCGTTTTTGCATACGGCTCTTTGTTATCACTCACCATTTCTTTGGAAACTTTGATTTTTTAGAATAATTGACGCAAAACTACCAATAAACTCGTTCTCCAAGAAAAATCAACTTTTCCGGCAAAATGGAAGGAGAGAGATTGTGTTTTACGAGATACGCACTTCTGCACTTTCATCATAGATATTTTTATGCTAATAAAAGACCAGAGACAAGAATGTCCCCTATTTCAAATGTTCGCCCACCCAACTGCTGTATTTTTAATTCAAAAAATGAAACATGAATGGAGATTTGCTACGTCGAATTCAAGGTTGCACATTTTTCGACTTCAGCCATCGATTTGCTGTTCGCACACAGTGTACCCAAGAGAAAAGGAGAGAAACTTAAAACCCCCTGTTAATCGAAGCTTTCGAAGAAATCTGTGCGTCTGAACAGTGACGCGCCGCGCGCCTTCATTTCCGCACGACACCTCCCGCATTGCCGCGAAGTTGATTTAGTTGCGTGACCCAACCTAAACCCAACTTGAGCCGCACGACACCTCCCGCATTGCCGCGAAGTTGATTTAGTTGCGTGACCCAACCTAAACCCAACTTGAGCCATCCGTGGCGGTTCCACGTCTTTGCGACGGATTCGAATCGGATCGGCATCATAAAGTAAAGTGAATCAATACCGGAAGTCAAACATCTAGACACCGAACATATTCTGCTGCATTACTGATTCATTTCTCGATTTATAATCTAGACCGAAAGCTTTACTTCATGAAGCATATTTCAACCCGATATTACCCAACACAGCCGTAGCTGTGGCTCTAGCTTATTGATAGCTAGGTAGTGGTGAAAAATGCGTTTCTCCATCGCAACGTCTACAGATCCCTACAGTTTTTGATGAGACCAACCAGGCTTGATGGAGTTGTGAGATGTGTCCGCGATCACTATAGCAGTAGAAAATGACGTTTACTGAGTAATGTCTCAGAATAGTTTATCGAGAAAGAATTTTTACTTTCTCGCTCCTCTTGAAAATTAGAAGAAGTATTGTCATCCTTAAAAAAAAGAGAGAAAAAAAAAGAAAAAAGTTGAAATTTCATCATTTCTGGGCGTTTTAATTTTAATCGCAGAGCAATGCAGCTCTACCGGTGACGATATTAGCATAAAATGCGCATTGAACCTTAATCCCCCCCCCCCCCCCCGCAACTAACTGCTCTATTTCACTGTGATATGCAAATAGCCTGTATAGCGCATCTCTACTCCTTGAAATTCTGTGTGAATTCCTTCAATTCAGAGGAGCAAATTCCAAGAAAAATTGTTGGTTATTGGTTTCTTATTAAAAAATTAAACCCGAATGAAAATTTGCATCGTTGAAAACGAAGTTGCGCATTGGTCGACTCTAGCCATCGATTTTCTGTTCGTACACAGTGCACCGAAAAGGAAAGTAGAGAAACGTTCATCCCGTCGTTATAACTGCAGCTACAGAAGATATCTGCGCGACTTAGCACTCATTGTTGGCAGTGGCGCATCGCGCGCCTTCATATCCGTGAGACACTTCCCGCATTGCCGCGAAGTTGATTTAGTTGCGTGACCCAATCTAACCTAACTCGAGTCTTCCATGGCAAGTCCACGCCTTTGGGATGGATTTGAATCGGATCGGCATCATTAATTAAAGTAAATCAATACCGGAAATGAAGAAACACTTAGAAACCGAACATATTCTGTTGCATTACAGATTTCCTTTTCGTTTTTTAATTTAGAGAGAGAATTTTACGTCTTCAAGCGTTTAGCAACCCAACATTACCCATTACAGCCGTGGCTGCATGTGGCTTCAGCTTATCGATAGGTAGCTAATGATGAGAAATGCTCATCCATATCACAATACGTCTACTAATCTTTGATTATGTTCTTTTTTTCTTACTTTTTGAAGATGAGACTCATCAAAACATCCTTTTGATGCCAGATGTGTCCGCGATCACCACAGCAGTGGAAAATCACTTTGATTTTCAAATTGTAAGCAGCAGCCGTTGTTATTTTTAATCAGCCCTCTCTATTTTTCTTTATTTTTCGTACGAAGAAACTAGAAACCAGGAAATTCTGGGATTCATCGGGGAATAAAACATTTCAGGGAAGATCAAGGAACCTGTCCCAGAAATTGGGAATCTCTTCCTTTATCGTTAAGACACCATATTTCGATTTTAAAGTTTTTGGAGCCATTATTGATCTCTTGAATCCTCATATGATCGTAGAATTAGAGGAACTTTCATTGGCCAGATAATAAAAGCACTAGAAAAACTTGGAATTAAATATCTGAATGTGCGCCCAAAAATCGGCTGACATATGAAACAAATGCAATAGTTTTTCATTAGAAACCCTGGAGAAGAAGAAGGAAACTTTGGTTTCTCATCAGGGGAACTCCTGAAAATAAGGGAAATTCAGGGGATGAAAGGGAATGAGCATGGTCAAGAATGGAGCTCATGCATGTGTTAGGAATTTACGATATGAGCGCCGATTCTTACGTAAAATTTCGCGAGAAACACGACGGTGCAACTGGTTTTTTCTAAAATCAACTCCAAAGCTCAAAAAAAGCTCTCAAAGTTGAGGCCGAGATGGATAGGATATCCCACGCTACCCTGGGAGTACAATTCTATATCAAGAAAAACTCTCTATGCAAAGATAGGGAACACATACGTATTAACAGGGTTGCCGTGGTTGTAGGTCCCTAAACAAAGTGGCTACCCCGTTATTGCTTTTGCTCCCTATTTTGGCATGAAGAGTTTGTCTTGATTTATAGAGTTGGACTTTCAGGGTAGCGGGATATCCCCTCCATCACGGCCCCAACTTTGAGACCTTTCTTGAGCTTAGATTTGATGTAAGAGGAAAGCAGCGGCACGGTCGTGTTTCTCGTGAAATTTTTCGCAAGAATCAGTGCTCAAATCGCAAATTCCTCACACATGCGAGAGCTCCATTGTGGACATCATGAGCTGACCTCAGACGACTCACGCACGACCGATCATCAAAACCATGGGCCCAGGAAACGTCGTTTCTTCTGCCGTGCTAAAGAAAAATGCGTATGAACCTTCAGTCGTTGCCAAATTTCCTTTGGTAAATTACGAATTTTCGGGGAATTTTGTAAATATTTTCCCTCAAATTTTTCAGATAGTTTTGTTCGTTATTCCCCTTACAGTTCCTGAAAATCCTAGGAAGAATATTTATGGCTTTCCTCAAAAATAATCATTTTATCGATGGCAACTCTCGAATGTTCATACGACGTTCTTTCCTAGCACGACAGTATTGGTGAAGAAGCGATGGCACCTACCCCCCACCGGACAGTCATTTTCAAAGCCTACCTTTCCGGTCGATGAAGCGGCATCACTAATATTGATTTGGTGTCAATTTTATTAACGACCGTCCCGCTTGCAGCTATTGTCCCTTTCGAGTCCAGCTCAGGCACTGCTGGCTCATCGTTCGATACCCGTGGTTGTCGGAGGATCAGTGAATCACTCACGAACGCTCCATACACCTAACATCCATCGCTGAACAAACGCGCGCTCTTGAACCAGTTACATTACGTGATAGGTACAATAACTTCTAAAACCACGCCGTCAAATTGCATAATCGACGAAATGAAGGAGTCTTACAACACTTGTGCGTCTTCGGTAACCCTGTAAGGTTCGTTTTTCTGATCCAACCCAAAGTAGCCGCAATGAGACAGCAAGGGTGCTCCCTTTGCGGGGGAAATGTCTTATCGACGGTGAAACTACCAAACCACGCATCTCGGTTTGCGACGTCGCAGACTTCCTGTCATACTTCATTTTTTAAATGAAAAACGACTACTTAACGTCCAGTCTTGAAAATTTCTGTGATTTTTCCTCTTCGTGCGGAGAAAATTCTGTGAAAATTTCAAGGAATGATATTGATTTGGTCTACCTCAAAAAAATAAAATGCGAGCGTAGATTTTTAAACATCGCAAACGAGATACTTGGTTTGGTAGTTTCACCGTCGTTATGATTCACGACCAGCGGAAGATTCACCCTAACGTCGCACAGTAGATCGAGTCGATCAGAGAGGTCGGACATGAAATTTTCGACTAAAACTGCAAATTATGGTGTTTGTTTCGTCACATTTTACATTTTGAGGGGTGCCTTTTGAAGAGAGTTTCACGAGGTAGCGAATAGAACCACTTATAAAACCTCAAAAATTTGTATAAACGGAGTTACAAGCTTTTAAAGTTTCCAAATTTTATCCGACCTCTCCCATCGACTCGATCCACTGTGCGTCGGTGTCCGACCATCCCTGGTAAAAATTGACAGTAGAATCTGTGTTCCAAAATACCATAGACCTACAGCCGGCTGTAAGATTTCCAATAGCTTCTATAGCCGGCTACACAATTTCTTATAGCCTTTCATAGCCGGCTACACAATTTTTTATAGCCTTTTATAGCCGATGGCGATTACGCAATAGCCAGGCGATAAAATGTATGCTAAACGTTACTAATCATACGGATGCTAGGACTTAGTGAGTTTTTGGAATACTGCTCTCTTTTTGGGCCGTAGTATCTTGATTTATTTTGCGAGGAAAGCTCCGTACTTTTGATGGATACCTGCCATTACTAATATATTAGAGCGCCTTCAGTTTCGTATGATACTGTGCAGTACCTCTGGTGTGAAATAGTTGCTTCAAGCGCCGCGCCGTTGCAGACGGGCAGCCAGCGCGAAACACGCATTGGCGCCTACAAACCTAACAGGGATACTTCACGCGTTGCGCGAAGCGTGAAGTATCCCTGTTAGGTTTGTAGGCGCCAGTGCGTCGCCGCTCCGCTTTGTGTTAGGCTCTAATATTTTATCTGGCGGAGTCAGCGTTATTCAACTCATGATTTTGAAATGTTTGCACATCCTGTATGGATTATTCTCATTTTAATCAATGAAAAAAAATATGTATTAAAGGAAAATATAATGTGTGTTTTGTAAATATTAAGATGGTTCCGTATCAAACTTATTGATTTCAAGAGCACACGAATTTCTACACAATTTCCTATAGCCTTTTATAATCGATGGCGAAAAAGCAACAGCCAGGCGATAAAGTGTAAAGCCCGGCGATAGGAACTATTGCCCGGCTGCATAATTTTTTATCGCTTCGTATAGCCCGGCCGTACGATTTTCTCCGCATTCTACAGCCAGCTATATGATTTTCTGTAGCCTTCTTTAGCCGGCTATAAGAATTGCTATGGTATTTTGAAACGCAGCTCTCATCGCCAATTTTTACCAGGGTATCTCGTCGCAAAAATGTGATGGATCCTTATGAAACTAAAATCCCAGCTATAACTAAAATTACTTTCTATTATTCAGATCCCTTCCAAGGCTGCAGTATCCCCCGAATATAAAGCCTAAAACAACATATTATAAAAAAAAACTCGGTAGTTCCCTTTTCTCGACTACGCGAAAAGTTCAAGTTGAGAACTCCTCTGCCTAGCGCTCTCTTGCGGAATCCGGAAAGGCGCTAGGCGTAGTCGGTTATTTATTTCGCGCTGTCCGGCGGAGGCTCAAAGCGCGTATCTCCGCGAGGTCTCCTTTTGCTGTTGGGCGGTTCTCGCCGAGTAGGGCCGTGCAGAAGCGGCCGGTAACCGGGAAGAAGTGTCTGCTTGAGGAACGAGCTGCAACTTTATTGATTATCTAATTAATATTTCAAGCGGGGGAAAACTCACCTGTTGGCCGAACATGACTCAACCACCACCCCCCGTGTTACCACCCCCCTGCGCTGGAGGCCACGACTCGCCCCTTTCACACACCGTCGGGCCTCTCGATACCTTTACTACGCCCGTTACTACTCCCAGTCCAGTCGTGCGCTTGTGTGTGCGCCGGTAATCCGGCTCTGTCGTAGTTCCCCGATTTGGTGACTCTATATCCTCCAGGCCGCTCAGCGGTTCGTTGCTTATTTTTAACTTTTCATAGTTCAATTAGAACTATAAAGGAGATTCAAATTAGTGGAGTCTAAACGTGCGAATGACCTATCATACTAAACTTAAACCAGGATTAAAATATAAAGTGATAAATATAAAGTTTTTCTTATGCTGGTCGCTTTCGTTTTATTGTCCATCGTCTGAATGATAAATTGGTCGGGCACTGAACTTCAATAATAATCCGATGTAAGTGGTGAAGTTCTCGACGAAAATGCTTTGCTCATGAAAACCCGTAAATGGTACGTGCAGCTCTAGCTCGTGGTGTCCAGCGCCGGGAAAACCCGGGAATTCCCAGAATTCCTGAAAAAAATCGGAAAATTTATTTTTAAAACCGGGAAATTCTTAGCTTCCCGCCCCGGGGTCTTACTATTTTTTGGCGATCCACGTTCAATCTTGATTCGAATTTTAAGAATTGGATTGCATTTTGCGAAAAGGAACCGGAAGCATTGCAATGATGCTAAGATCGTGTAAATTTATCCTTTGCAGTAAAATAACTGAAATGACGAAAAAATATGAAATTTACATGGTCATTTTTGTCTTAGATTCACAGTTTTCAGCGAGTAAAATAGAAACTGTAAATGGATAATCAGGTTTGTTATCCAAGACAAAAGAAGTTGCACAATCTTAGCAACATTGCAATGCTCGTGGTTCCTTTCTGCAAAATGCAATCCAATTAATCATATGATGCTTTTTTTTCCTCTGGGTTCGGAGGAAAATCTAGTTTTTCCGAAGAAAGTATGGGAAAAAATTAGAGCTAAAACTCAGATTCCCCCATCAGGGAAAATTGGAAAAATAGGGAATGATAAAAAAAAGAACTCGAAGACATCATGTGGGTCGCATTTAGCCCAAAGGAACCAGCGTGCTTGCAGTGTGTTCAAACTCGTACAACTTCTCCTTTTCTTTTAAAAATCCTCAACATAAGTACAATATTAAAATTTACATAATTATTTCACTCTTATAGTACAAAATTTTTGGTGGGAAACAAAAACTATTTGCTATTGTGAGAGATTTTTTAAATAATGAAAGAAGAAGAAACATTTTTACAACACTGCAATCGTGTTGGTTTCTTCTTGCTAAATGCAATCCATGTGCTAGCTAGTTTTTTTAAAAAAAAAAAAAAAAAAAAAAAAAAAAAAAAAAAAAAAAAAAAAACTGTTACTCATATGGCAGGGTTTTCAAAAGTTGCCGAATTCTCTAGTCTAAAAACATATCATCATGTGTATGTGTGATCTTCACTCCATAGTACTCAGATTTCCAGTTATTGATCGTAAAACATCAAATTTTGAGCTTTTATGATTAACCGCGGTGAAATTTTTTCAACTCTGCTCTCTTCCACAAGATGGTCACTTAAATTCATCTCTCAATTTTTTTCAACTGCAGTCATCCAAAGACGACCCCTCTCTCCCCATACAAAAAATGGCAAACAAAGGAAACAAAATAGATGTCAGCATGCTTTAATTCCGATAAATGGATTTTCGATCCATTTAATTTTGACTAAGAGACCCTCTTCTATCTTTTTTTAATGTCTCTCAACTGACCCGACCCTTCCCTAATCCCTAGTACCTATCCTCATTGTAGATATAGTTTTTCTCTTTATTATAGTACCTGTGCTTATTTTTGCTCCTCTCCAAAATCTCATAAATTTTCATTTTATTTGATTTTGTTTGTTTCAGATCCTATAAAACAGAACCCATATTCCCTCATAAGGTCGCTGAACCATTAAAAAGCCCATCTTGGAACATGATCCTTGCAGCAACAGAAATGCTTCAACAATAATGTTTAAATTGATCTTGTAGGGTAATCTGCATCCTTGATGTATTGGATCCACTTGTTAATGAATTGCAATGACTCAAAAACAAGTCTACTCTAACTGTAAGTAATTATCTATTTCACTACTATGATTACAAAACATCTACCATTATTTCTACTCTGAGGGCAGAAAATTGAATACTGTCATTCGGGGCTGTTTGAGAAATGCAGGGGAAATTTGAGAAAAAGGAAGAAAAAAAAGAGATTGTCAGCAACCTAGCTTGAACTAGCAGTCTTAAATTAACCTTTACTGGATTGTGGCACGATCCAGCTTTCCTATGCTTCTTTGCAGATTGATTCATTTTTTTAGTATTCATAATCTGATGTGAAGTCAATCTGATAGGTAACTGAATTTCTGATTTCAGACCATCCTCCAACATATGAGGCGTGTAACATCATTTTGCTGAACATGAAAAACCACTATCGAAGACTCTACAGCGTTAAGCCAGCAGTGGACACATCCCCTCCAGAATCATACAAACTGCTGACCCGTAAAACAAGTAGATCTCTTTCCTGCCTGGATTTAAGTCTTTCTAATCTTTCCTCTTTTAAGCTGTGCCAACGGTAAGTTTACTGTTCATTCTAACATTGTATGTTTATTACAGATTGTCCAGGAAGTACTCAAAATAATTTTTTGTGCATTAAGTGCAGCATTTTAATTTTGTCGACATGCTAATTGCCATTACTATTTTACTATTTTAGAGAATTACTATTTTCTGTTACAACAGTAAGTGAACGATGCTCATAAAAAATTGTCAGCCATCCAAAAATAGTTTAAGGAATGCCAAGAACCCATGCAGGTGCACCATTATCATGTCTTCGCATGCCTGTGTAAATAATAGGGTTCTCAGGGTTGATTTTTGTGACCTTTGAAAAAATGACAGGGACCCTCTTCTTTTGTTGCATTTAACATCCCTGCTTTTGGCTTTTTTCAGACCTGACATCAAACATGAAGTACAAAATCATGAGATGCAAAGAACAGCGAAGTCCATAAACAAGAGGCATTCCTGCATTGGTGTTGACAAAGCAGCAAATCAACATTGCCGTGAGAGAAACGTATGTTGTTTCATTTACTTATTTATGAAGAAAATACACAAGTGAAGCACCCAACATAAAATATATATTATAAAAAGATGACAACAACAAAATAATGAAACATAAGCACAATTGAACAATTTGGAATGAAACAAAAGTATAACACACTGGATAATTAATATGGAGAATTATTCATGAAGAATATGATGAAGGCTCGAATTAATAAACTAAGTTAGATGAATGCTAAACAAGAAGTGGAGATCAATCAAGAGGGAAAGATCAATAAGAGGTCAAGGGACAGGCAAACAATTCCAATGCACACTACTGCTGTGCTAAGCAAGAACGCCATAAATCCATCAAGATTTTCCCTCGTTCTTTGGAACTTAGCACTTTATAAAGTATAAACCGTTTTACCCATGCACCTCAAATTTTCAGGTTAAGTTTTTGATAGTATTTGCGAAAGAATTCTGTAAAAATATTGTCCCAAGGTACACAAGTTGTTCTGCTATAATACATTGTTTCCAAAAAATGTAAAATGGCGTTTGCGGCGTTTTTGCACTGTACGGTAGACTAGTCATTATAAGTTAACGCAGAGCTCCTCAAGAAAAACCTAAAAGAGAAAATAAACTCTAACATGAACTCAGGAACGACAGGGAAAGATCATTGAAAAGTCTCTCCAGTCTGACAACAACAGAGTTCAAATCATAATTCGTTCTTGATTGGCTATCTAAATGAGGACAATTAACTCAAGGAACAAGGAACACCTTGCGGTCAAAGAAAGGTCTCTGAAAGCAGAAGCTAAAACGAAAGCATCGAGGGTCTTAAACCCAAACAATAAATCATGCATATCAACGATGTAAGTCGGCAATCACATAACTCGGTTTGCGACGTCGCAGACTTCCTTTCATACTTTATTTTTTAAACGGAAAACTACTCAACGGCAATTCTTTAAAACTGTCGTGATTTTTCCTCTCTGTGCGACAAAAATTCTGCAAAAACTTCAAAGAGTGTTGTCAATTTGTTCTCCTTTAAAAAAACGACATAGAGGCGGAGATTTTCAGACACCTCAAACGAGATATGTGATTGCAGACTTACACCGTCGATATGATGCAAGGACTGAATTGGTGGTAGATTCAATTCTTCAGAAATTTCACCGCACTCATATCTTAGAGAGGTATGTGTTGGCCCAGCTTACAGGACCAAAATCTCATCAGAAAAATCATGCAAAAATCTCATGCTGAATTGACTCAAGAGCAAATCAGTCCCCTAACTGCAAGGTGACGGTATGAGGGAACGCATTTGTTACTATAGGCAGGATGATAGTTTTCAAAAGCTATATGGACCGCATTTAACAAAAAGGAACCAAGCCACATCAGCTAATGCCAAATTTATGGGGCAATTCCATTTCTTACAATAGAACGTTTTTACGGATTCTTCTTTTTGCGGAATTAGCTTTGCACTATGGAGAAAATTCACTGAAATTTGCGAGAAAATCTGCACAACCGTTTTCATGTAAAAAATTAAATTGCTCGACTAAAATTGGCAATAGCTGATGTGGCTTGGTTCCTTTCTGTTTACTGCAGTTCATATGATCCCTCTGATTTCAAATTGAATCCCATTCTGGATTAATAAATTTCTTCTATGATTATCATGAAAATGAAAAAAAACTCATTATAATTATGTTTTTTTCCCTTCAGAGAGTGAAACCATCCATCTCTAGTTGTCACAGAAATCCCCGTACAGTTCTAATCAATATGGAAAATTCTAAAGTATATACTCCGAAGGAAAAAGTCTTGGACTCTGGGAAAGCATGTTCCGTAAGTTCTTTAATCTAACTGATGTTTTTCCCTATGATTTTTCGAGGAAAGTAACATTACCTCCAGGAGTTTTATAGAAAAAAAGCAGGTCTCACCGAGAGATCTTGGGAGTCTTTGCCAGAGCAGGTGCTAATATGTGCTTCATTTTTCTGCCGACTTTTTGCTGCTTTGGAATCTCATGATAGGTAGTTATATCTTTCTTACACTGAAAGATATTTTGACCAATTTTTTGCATTTAGTAGAGACTCGTTACAACTGCTATTCTGCGAAAAAAAATTGAAATTTGAGGGAATAGATTTTGAGGGGTGGGACTCGAAAGTGGGGGGAGGTCAAATCTTGTCCACTCGATAACTCGAGTTAAAACGAATATTTTGAGCTGAAATTTTAAGGGTGGTCGTTTGCCCCTAGGACTATTTTGGTATTGAATTTTAGCAAAATCGGCTGAGCCGTTTAATTTAAATATGGAAAATTTGAGAAAAATAGATTTAAAAATGAAGAATTTCAACACCCTTGGACATTGTACAAAGTTACATCATGAAAGAAAGATTACATGAAATCCTTAGCAAAAGAAAGCGCAACAGTGTGTCAATGACCAGTTTATGATTTGAGGCTAGGTTGTGCAGTATGTATGCGCCTTCAAGCCGAGCATCGCTTGGCATCAGATGGCTGCGCCAGCCATCTTGCTCGTGTGATTGTATTTACCGGATGTAGGAGCTTGTACAAGTGGCAAAAACAACACGCTCAAACACGTTTCGAATGTCCTTTCAAAAACAAGCATTTTTTTCACCGCCAGGACAATTTTTTTAAAGGTGTTAACTCTCTCATTGTATTACTCTCATTCAAAAACTATAGAAACTAATTGTTTGTTAACTGTTCCCTTCTGGACTTGATTATCTTATCATAAAATTGAATTCCCTCTAATTATTCTCCTGTACATCTATTTCACTCCTCGATTAAAATTTTCGTGCCAATTTCTTTTTTAGGAATCTAGTCAAGACTCAGCTTACAATGAAGGCGAGATTGGGTCAAGTGAGCGAGGCAGCCGCACTCCTACCCCTGAAACTGTCGTGAACACTTCATCCAAGATTGCTTCCAACCCGGCTCTAGGATCCTCTACCTACTGTAGAAGGTGTGTTAGGGTTGGAAATTTTTTTGATCAAGCAGAGTAACTATTTCGAACTGATTGCTGTTCAAAGCACGTGTCATTTAGACTAAGTGTTGGTGACTTGCCAACGTGTGTTGAAGTCCATTGTAAAATTGATATTCTCATATTGAGAGAAAAAGCTCATCTGAGCACAAATTTTTTTCTTTAGGGAGTTGTGCTGTTTGATGCAAAACTAGTTGCAACCAATCAGGTAGACAAACATAATAGACCCCCATAATACATCTTCAATGTACAAGTGAATCCTTCTATAAAGAATCATAAACTCTACTTTTTTAAACTCTCTTCTTGCCACTTCTTCTTTGCTCATTGTGAAAAGAAGTGGACGCTCCCTTACAGGATTTCCAAAACAATTCATTAGACCTCTGTTAATCTTTTCATTGTTTTCAGGACCAGAAGCTACCTGTATCTGAAGTTCCTAGCTGAAATCACAGATGAAATATTGAAGAAAGGTGTCGTCACAAACAAAGCTCTGAAACGGATATTTAACCACCATCTTGAGGCCAACATTTACCATTTAAATCAGGTATGAAATTATAAACTTTTGAGCTGCGCTTTATCCTTAGTTCTTTGTCATAGCTCTAAAATAACAGAATTAAGGAGGTAGGTAGGGATGTAGGAAGACCCTAGTTTTCCCATTTAAAAATCGAGCGTTTTATTTTAAAAATTTTAACCCCCCCCCACACACACACACTCTATTTTCATACTATGACATGGTCTCCTTGTTCCAGCACCGCATGCAGCTAGAGTTAGAAACCCTCCGCAACAAACTTGGCATTCCAGAAGATGACGCCCAGAATGCAGCAGACTTTGGTGTTGGTAGCGGTGAAGGCCCAACTTGTCAACCTCTCTTCCACGACCTCCCTGGTTTTGACGACCAAATGAGCACCAAATCAGTACTGCAGAAAGGTCTTCTCACTTCAAAATGGCCTGGACGCCTGAAGTTTTGGAAGCTTTTACTGTGCTCGGTGACAATCAGAAACTCATCAATAGTATACAATCAAGCGTCAAAAGTGTGGTTAAGAATTTGCGGCAGGTCAGTTTGTCAGTTTCTGAATCTAAAATCAGTAGTAAAAGGTCATCCAGTAATCAGGATAATAGTGAGAAAGTCAGTGGGTTAAGTTCCTTAAGGACAGATTCAAACATGGATCCCCAAAGTACAAGTTTGCAGAGGAGTTCATGTGCCCTTCAAATTCTTGATTCCCACAGGACGTCTCACTCCAATACGTCTAGTGACAGCAGCCAAAATTCCCGTACTTTGGATAACAACATTAGCATAAAATCAACTAAAGAAAATGTTGATTTATGTTTTACTAGATCAGGAGTGAGCGTGCCCTCCCAAAATACTAGTTTGCAGGAAACTTGTTTACATTCTGTACCTCTTAGTAGTGTGATAGATTCTGATTCAGTAACGGTGGAGAAAAGTGACGGTTCAAGTCTTCAAAACTCTAATAAAGTGCTGGAAAATGTTGATAGCATAAAATTAAGTCCAAAAAGCTGTGATCTATTGATGCCATTGAATGAATCTGAAGGAACTCAGATCTCTGAGTTCGTTGAATCGCAAAAGACTGAAGCAGCGTCCCAAAAATCTTCAAATAGTTTAGAGTGGAACTCCCCACATGCGAGGATAGACAGCGTTACGGAGCTTGACAATTCCCAGGAAGCAGTTAACTCTTAAATGTTACTTAAGGAGAAACAGTTTATATCTTCAATCAAAAGCACTGAGAATTGTGAATTTCATGATCCTGCAATTTTTTATTCAGAAGAAGATAGATCTTTCCCGTATCCTAAAAAAATGATGATATTTTAACTTGTCCATCCCAATACAGCGACTGTTTGTGACCATTTTTTTACATCCTCTGATTCCAAATAGGCCTCGTCTGTTGAGCCAAGAGCATCATAATGCACCATTATTTCATTATTGAGGCATTACCGCCTTTAATACTTAATCCTGTCTTATTCTGTTATTCTATACACCCAAAAACTTTAACGTTCAGGTGTCACTGATGTCGTGGTCGCCAAGTAGGTGTACTCTCAAGGGAGGATTCAGGGACAACCACC
This sequence comes from Bemisia tabaci, assembly GCF_918797505.1. Taxonomy (NCBI): domain Eukaryota; kingdom Metazoa; phylum Arthropoda; class Insecta; order Hemiptera; family Aleyrodidae; genus Bemisia; species Bemisia tabaci. The sequence goes on along the minus strand of NC_092796.1, from coordinate 3,750,266 downwards.
TAAACAGTCATGCACTCTTCATTCATTCATACAGGAAGAAGTGCCTTTGCTGAAAAAGCAAAAACTGAAAGAAGAATACACTTAGACTGCCAAGAGCAGTACAATAAAAACCGAATATCAGATTTTTGGAAATGTCGCCATTAAGCATGTCTTGCAAAGTTATTCAAGGTTGACCACCTAGGGGCCAGAAGAAGCTCAAAAATTTCTGAAGAGGTTGTTAAGAAAAGCAGAAAAACATGATCATCAACAAGCCATTATTGTGAGCTAGCGGATCTGTTCCAACACAGAGGTCTTCCAATTTTATATATCAGGTTAAGTGAGGCTAAAGAGATTTTTCCCCTCAAATTCTTGTCAGGATTGCTGCTTCAAACGTCAACTATTGGATTATTCTAGTGCATTCATCACTTATGCAGGTCACATCTCAAAAGTGATCTACGAAAAGTCGTCCAAATTGATCTATTTTACCTAACCTAGATGGTCTTTTTCATTCTTTTTTTTGTTACATGTATCTCGTTTTTGTTCTGTTTTGTTTTTCCATTTCCTGTGTTATGAAATATTTATTGCAAATGAAGGGCTTGCTCGTACATATTTCCAAAATAAAATACAATCAACCCAAAAAAATAGTACCAACAGACTATTATATACAGTAGGTATTAGCGTAGGCCTGTATGTATCTCTACATGAAATATTTTGCTTTGTAGGGAATATTACTTGTTGTCCCCAAAAAGTCCGGCTAAAGAATATTTTATTATTATGACTGAAAGAGACTATCACTAGCAAAATTGTTTCAAAACTCAACTGTTTTTTTTACTCAACAGTCTTCTGTTCTCAACTTTGGAATGCATCAAAAGTCTATTTTTGAGTGTTTATTTTTGCCTATTGCTACACAAAATGAACCTCTTCATGCTGTAGTACATGTGTCTCATTTTTTTTAAATTTTACTCCTAAATCCTTCATTTTCTTGACTCTTGTCACATTTGAATGACTTGCTTTATAAACTGCTCAACTTTTTGAGGAAGTCTAGGTTTCATCTTTGTATGTTTCAATTTTTCAAAGAATGTCAGTTGACATGTTCCCTAAAAAAATTCCAAAATTTGATTATCTTTTCTTGACATAAAATGTCAAGAAATCATGGAATGAATATCCCTGTCAGTTTTTTTACCTCATAAATTTATACATGAAAAGCTGAAGCATTGCAATAAAGTTTTGCAGGTTTCAAAGCATGCCATTCATTTATCCTCAGCCTCATTGCCTGCCATGAAGAATTGGATATTATTCATGAAAGATCTCATTCTTTGATTCTGTGCTCCTTTAGTTTTAAATAATCATCAATTTATTCAAACCATACACAGTCTCGTAATGTAAGGAAAATATTCTCTTATCGCTTATATTCAAACTAGTCATTTTAAAAATTACGGATATAATGTATTTTCCTTTGTGAAAAAATACGAAGTAAACTTGAATAAAAATTGTTATTTCTTTATACATCCTTGCTGTAGTGATTCTTACTGATTAAATTTTGTCAATTGTATCGGCATCGACTATTTGGTAGATGTTGATTTATGCCCATTTCTGGGCACCGTAATATGTTTTTAACAATTTAGATCGGAACAATATTGTAAACTTCTTAAATCCTACCATTAGAGATAAATCCATATCTGTTGAATGGTTAATAGCAGACTGTGAAAAAGCTGTAAATCAGTGTGTAGCCTGTTGGGGTGAGTGAAGTCTAAGAAAAAATCTATTGCATCTAAAAATGTTATTGAAGGGTTTGATGGGTTGCTTTTACTTCAATGTCCACACCTGCTGTCAGATTTTCATCTGCCTACTTTCAGTTTTCATTTTGGAAGAGGGATGCCAATTATATATAACCCTGGTATACTTTTGAAGTTGAAAAGTAAATTGAGATATTGCATATGAAAAGAGCACCTTCCCAATAGGTAATTAAAGGTTTACAGTGGTAATGAGAAAGTCTGAGTAAATAATTTGAGAGCTATTTTATTTCACTTTGGGTTACTTATCAGGCAATAAAAAAGACATTTTTTCCAGCTGATGTACAATTGTGAGAAAAACCACCGGAGCCTAAAACTACATATAGCTGCTTCAAGATGAAAACAATAAATACTAAGATTAAACCACATTCATATCACTTCAGAACTCTTTCAGTCGAATATACAAACTAAACCTCAAAAATTACATCTAGACACAACCTATAAATTCACATGTCTAGCACCCTCATGTGCATCACGTTGTATAACTATGCCTAGTCAGAGGTTGAAGGGATTCTATACAACATATTGCATGAAGCCGGGGGGGGGGGGGGGGGGGGCATCCTTGAACAAAGATATCTTTTAATTGTCATTTTTTGAACAAACCAAAAAAAGAAGAAGAAAAAATTAAAGGAGTTCTATGGGGTAGAATACATCTCCTTGTACGAGTATCCCTCTTTAAGTGATAAAAAAGCATCTTCCAATGTAAAAGGAATAATTGACAGGAGCATAGTTTTACAACATTCAAAATTAATATCTACAGTGCTTTCATGAAACCTGAGCTGAATTAAGACAAAAAATAAAAATAAGACCGAATGTGGAGTTCTCTAAGGCAATAATAAAAAGGCTGTTATAAGGGTTCGCTAAAAAGAACAATTATTACATTTGCTTTGTAAAAAATGGGGAACGGAAGCTCATGGCTTTTCTCTAGGATGTTACATACTGACTTCTCAAAGCACTGGAAATCCATCCTTCACAAAGTGGTTTACGATACCACCTTGTGGCAAAGGAGAGAGAAAGGAGCAGTTAATTTAAAATTTCTTTGTGGTTCCCAAAAAAGTGAAGAAGAGATAATTAAAAAGGGACCTCAAGAGAAACAATAAAAATTAAATAAAGCATAAATATAATCTTAAAGAAGACAGATTACAAACAAAAAGGACTTTAAAAAAAATTAACAAGAGGAACTACAATATCAGGTTATGAAAAATTACATCAAGAGCGATTTAATAGCAACTCAAAACACTAGAAGCGATCTTAAAGTTACCCTAACGTACAATATCAGGTACTTGTCACCAGTACAAATAAGGTAGATTTAAAAAGTCTTCAAAATTAACCTTTCTGTTCCTCCCTCACAGCACTGGTGAAAATTATACATCAAAAAGCTTACAGAGACATCTTTTCTTGGTGCTGCACAGCCTTGCTCATTTCCTCTTGGAATGCTCTAATCAATGAAATTTTCAAAGCAGAGTGTTAATTTTTGAATTCAGAGTTATACGTTTTAACGTAATGACAAATTATGCTGAGTTGGGGTGAACCTCATTTTCTGGAATTTCTAATTGCAATCAAAGTCTCACCTTCGTATAAAAAAAAAAAAAAAAAAAAAAAAACCACAGAATTAGTGGGTAGCATGGATCGATTAGGCAATAACGCCACCAGACACTAATCTCTGCTTACCGATACAAGCAAGACCACTACACCAGCACCACTTTTGATGGCTATTCAAAATAATTTTGTAAGGTAAAACTAAAACATTAGTTTCTACGGAGCTTTTAGTGAATAATCTAAAGCGCAAAAAATGTGTTTGCCTAGAAAGTGACAGAACCTGCCAAAATCACTAGCTTAACTCAGTAATCTCAGTCAATAACACCCATATTTGTCCATTGCAGTGAGGAGGAAGATGGTTAAGTTGAAGTTAATTGATAAACCCTTCTAAAATAAATAAATAAATAAATATTAAACTTACACTAAAAAGTAAAAGAAATGGAATTTACACGAAACAACCTGACCTTGAGAATTGTATTTCATCATTCTGAATTACAGGAATTTCATCATAGAATAGTCATCTCTTGGGATATCCCTAATATCTAAACTTTATTAAAATATATAAAAAACATCAGTTCCTGTGATTCTGGAAAATTAAAGAAAAAGTGATCGAGGTTCTGTATTTTTCCATACTTAGAGAGACAACAATTTTGGTAATCAAAAAATGTTTCACTTTGGCAATACTAGCAAATGAGTAACATTGATTGCTACTTGTATCTTTTTAACAAGAGATTTTCAGGATTATATTCGAATTGAGTAAATGTTTCCTAAAAGGATCACTAAAATGAAAAAATTAACTCAAAGTTCACTATTAATCTGCAATTTCATATTAAAACTGTTTGACTTGTCTTCTTGTTTAATGTTTCTTGACACTATCACTTCTTCGTTCTAGCTCCATTCAAACTTCTTCAACTCAAAATAGAAACTCGAGTTTCTGACATGAGAGAAAATAAAACATTACTCTGAGCCATGTCAAAACTAAGTGAGAGAAAAAAAAAAAAAAAAAACACTGTCAAAGAAACAAAAAAGCATACAGAAATTAATGAAACAAGGTGAATGTAAGATTATCATTATAGTTAAATGATCTAAACTTATTCCATTTACAGTCACTCATGAAAAATAGGGATTGCATGACTGCACTGTTGTACTCCTTTTTTTTGTTCCCCCTCAACTTCAATTTTGTAAAAATCTGCATTTGTTTTGTTCATGATCTAAATAAAATTCCCTGATGGTACATGATGCACTAAACTGTAGAGATTCATAACATAATACCCAGTGAACAAAGCTGCAGGGAGAGTATTCGGCACAGGATCGTTTAAATGGTAACGTAATCTAAAGATTTCCAAGTGACCAACAGAGTAGAAGGCCCTTGTTCTTGAAGAGCATCTTGGTTAAATTTTTAAGAAATATTGAAATGTAGGAGGTTTTTAGTTCCATACTTTTTTAAAAATATCATGTTCTATTCTACCCGTTTCAAATTAAAGATGCAGAGCTGCATGGCAATTAAAGGAGGAAAAATAAATAAATTATTACCTTTGGTTGAAATTTTTAACTCTTTACAGACAGCTTCACCCTAACAGAGGATAACAAGCTTTGACTGGAAATAATGGAACTCAATCGCAAAAAGGATTGCCATTCATTATATTTCAATGGTATGGTATTCTTTGGCTATAGCTTAGGATAATGAAAGTGAATTGTGGTCTCAATGACGGATAAGTTTACTTTTAGAGGAGCCTTTTTTCTGCTTTCTTTGACCTACATCTAGATCAAAATGTCAATTTCCAACCAATCTAAGAGCTTAGGAAAAAGAGTTCCTTTGTTCCTGAATTTGTAGAGAGAAATATTAGCGAGGTGTTTAATTCTAGTATAACTACTACATGGTCACATTCAATCAAAATTACAGCGCAGTTATAAATAGAGGCACAATTTGATGCTCGAACATTGCATCATTGGTATAGAAAAACTTTCTATATTCATCAGCTGTAAGTAAAATTAATAAGTAACTTGTCAGTTTTTCTGCCTTGTAAACCTCAACCAATTCTAAAAATAATGAGGTCACAGGTAAAAAACAGAAGAGGCTACATAGAGATACAACAAGTACAAAATAATAAAAAAGCATTAAAGAAAAAAAAGAAGAGGAAAGAAAAACCAGGCAAATTCCTCTGGTATCTGATAAGCTAAGGCTACTTATACAATTATTTTAAAAGAAAATGTTGTACACGAGAAATTATGCACTAAAAAAAAAAAGAAAAAGAAAAAACATTTAGTCGTCCATTAAATGCTGGATTTCTCAGCAGACCTAGATGGCAACTAAATTAGCAGAGAGTGTAGGCGTAGATGTTTACACTTTCTTATTTAAATAATTGGATTCTCACTCATTGGAGTTTTGATTAGTTTCTCAGCTGAAAATATAATAATCCTACAGAGAAAAAAACATTTCAGGTCAAGAATATTTTGAAAGATCGATACTTGACAATTTACTTGTCGAATCATGTTTTGAAGAAAAAAGAAAATTTACATAATAAAACATTTAAGCGTAAAATACGTTGTGACAATGTTTTCAAAATTGAAACTGTCATATATTAAGATGAGATTTCTGAGTTTCAAAGTTAGAATTTGAAAGATAGATATCTGAAGGATCTATATTATCCCTTATTTAAAGAATAGTTAGCAGCATATCTGCCTGTAGATACACTGAACCCATATTAATTCAACTGTTTGTTTTTAAAATAGCTTCAGTATTAAGAACTATGGAGCTTTGGTTTCCTTTGTTTGCCATAGCCTCCTGTATTTTCAAGAAACTATTACTTAGGCCTTTTTAATAATCAACATTTTAACTGAGGAAAAGATGAAAAACAGAGACCAAACACTTGAAAGTGTTGTCAAAACGGATTTCTAGTACAAACCATTTACTAAGTAATTCCTCAGAAATTCAATACACGAGTATTAACATACTTTAGAAATTGAGAAGTGTTAATCTTCAAAGCCTTGAATGCTTACACCATCCGTTTTCAAAAACATGATGTGCAGCGAAAAGTATCTAGTTTCTCATTTTTAATTTGCTCAAATCTTGGGGGTAATTAGGAGAGCTGATAAAGGCTCAAGTCATCAATCCTCTCCACATGGATTTTTTGCTTATTTCAAGATAAATATATTGTTGCATAGATTGCTGCCTAGAGAATTCAAAAAATTCCTAAAAAATGCCTCTGGACTATCCAGTTTGGTCAACTTCCTAAACTCCACATACTGTTCCATTACAGGCCACTTCCAAACAGTGCTCATCAAGCTGACATATCAGCTCCCATCGCTACTGTTACTGTTTGTATCTTCATCAGAAACTAGTGGCAAGGTTGGCCGTTTCATCAGAGGCCGCTTCGGCAAGAAATGGGTTAATTCCATAACAGAAGACAAGACATGGTCCGGTTTTACTTCAGTAGCGGGTTGAGTCTGAGATGTTTGGATCAGGAATGTTGCCGCAAGACCTGCTTTTACTCCTCCTAGGATGTCCGTCTCCATTTTATCACCAATCATTATACACTCGTGAGGCTCCACGCCCAAGAACTGGCATGCCTGAAAATGAAAGTTAAATTGGAGTGTGATGTATTCACTAAAGTAAACTAGATAAATGTGTACCTCCATTGCAGTGGTTCAAAATATTTTCTCTTCAAAGAGCAGTATTGGACATTTTTGGACAAAAATTTCAGAGAACATTTTTGGACAAAAATTTCAGAGAACGTTTTCGAACAAAAATTTCAGAGAACGTTTTTGAAAAGGTGCGGAAAGATTACAGGAAATTTTGCACAGTGATCATTAAAATTGTAAAGGGAATTCTGCGATGTTACAGACTGAAATATGAGAGGACAAAGTTTTGCTATTGATTTCTGAGCGAGAGTCTCAGATAAAATGATTAAAGCCTTTGCTGAATGAAGAAGGAATGAAGTGAAATTTGGACCATGCTGAACTGATGGGGATTGAGTTTTTTGGCTAAATATAGAAATAATGTACGTGCCATGAGCTTTCCTGTGCAGGTAAGTGTTTTAATAGGTAAGCCAGAAAAACTAGGCTCTTTTGGTAAATTCAATTCGATTGACATGTTCATAATTTTGAGAAATACAGGACTGAAGCTGAATAATTACAATTAAAATTTAACTGCACTGCGGTCTCATTCCTTATGAATGTTCAAACTAATGCTCGTCCTTACCTCAAAGAAGATACTGGGATGTGGTTTCTCCCAGGGCAGATCACCAGAGACAAAAATCCCATCAAAATATCTCCGCAAATTCAGGCGATCAACTTTTTCCCATTGTGACGGTGATGTACCGTTGGTGATCAAGACAAGAAGGTATGAAGAACGCAGTTGAATCAGGAGATCCACAACTTCTGACGTTAGTGCTAAAAAGTGGAAACGTAACCGCAGCCACTGCTGGTAAATTGCATCTGCAAAGGGAAAAATTGCAATGTTAGTGTGTGAATAGTAAAATGAAACAGGCTGCCTGAAAAGTGGGTTGCGATGGCAATACTCCGATTTTAATGAATATGCTGGAGATCTACTCAAAACAAAGAATTTAGAAATTTGTGTTCAAAATCATGTAAAATTGCACAAAATGGTTGAGAAAAGAAAACTTATTAACTCATCGTCAAAGTATCCCTCACAAGAGATCCTGGAAGAAAAATTGACTGGTGACTTCTCTGATTTTCAAACAAATTTTACTTCTTTTTAATCCTTTAGTGCAATTCAATGAAATAAAAATAAAATTACAAATTTCATAATCCTTCGCTTCTTGTAAGGCTTAGACATAAATGAACACTTCATCCAACTGGATTGAGATTTGATTGCTATTTAGAGTAAAGTATGACTATTAATTCAATACTTGCATGAGGAATCTCTTATGCAAATGCTGCTCCAATTTTGAAGAATTTTATCTGATTTGACATTCAGTCAAAAGTTGGGCATCGATTAGAGGAGATTTCAAAACAAGTGTTCATTAAAGAGAGGAGAAATTTTGAATCTCCCTCTATACAAAAAAGATCACACATAATCCAAAACAGTGTCATCTTCTTGGAGATCCGAGCATAAGATGATATAAATCATCTGCAGCAAGTGCAAAAGCCAAGTACATAAAGGTCGTTACTAGGCCAAGTACGATAGCAAATCAACTGGGAAAGAGGAAGATTCTTAAGATGCATTCCAAGCTTTGATTCATGAAGATCGGAGATACTGGCATCACAGCCCACCGGCGCCGATGATACACACAAGTAGGAGAACTATCCGTAAAGAATCAAAAGTAGATTGAAGGTGACTTACGGCGCAAGGGGGAGAAACGAAGCCGGATGCACGTGGCGTGACGTGGCGGGCCAGAAAAATTTTATGCTTACATTTCCGTCCGGTGCAGCGACCGGAATTATTATAGTACACAAAAACAAAAAAAGTCTGAAAAGAAGAAATATTACGCACATGTACCGACAACGGCTTCAAAAGCTTTGCACAATTAACTAAAGCAGTGGGTTTCGAACTGAATTCCAAGAAAAAATATCTAGAGATCTGCCCCTACAAAGAATAAGTTTGTTTCTTCTCTTCGTTAATCAAAAAAATTAGCAATCATCATGAACATTCAGGGCAATTTGGGGTCTAAAATTAAGACGTTTTGTTACATAATCAAATTCCGAACAAATCAAGTGGATGCCAACAACTCAAAACTACAGCTCTAGCCAATGAAGGGGCTTCAAAAGCATTGATGGTCCCTCAGTTTTTTCGAAACTTAATCATGAAGCCCTGCTTGAACCTCAGGATATTGTTAAGAACTATTGAACTTTGGAAAAATACTTATGCCGACATTATAATCATTGTATACCGAAACAGCCTGATTTTTTTCCAGAACGCCTTTCTCTGCCTCAAGTTTGTAACATTGATAACGTTAATATTTCTTAGTGACGGAAAATTGAAATTTTAAATCTAAAAATATTAGACATAAAAAAATAAAGAGAAAGAGAGAGAGAGACGAAAAAAAGGGGGGGGGGGTTAATAATTATATGAGCTTCACAAAATGGTCGAGGGCATCCCATTTTTTATAAAAAAAAGAAATGTCCCTCCATAATTTCATTTTATTTTATTTATTTTATTTATTTTTTTTAAATTTTACAAAAAAGTAAAAACCACACATGGACCTTGCAATTTTTAATCTCATTTTCATTCATGATTTTATTATACTTAAGCTGTAAAATAATTTCAGATTGTTTACATTGGTCTCAAAATTTATTTATAACTACTTATTGACGACTACTTACTGACCCATTATTTTTACTACCTATCCTTGAAGACTAGGGTTGTAGGGCGGACACTGCTCTTTAGTTCGAAACCCACTGTTTCAAGACACATAAAAACTGTGGAATATTGGAGACAAAAGACAGTTGATTCATGTTGTACATAGACCTTTTTATTCTGACAATCGTCTTTGCTGAAAATTGGTTGGATTTTAAGTCAAAGCAAGGAGAAATGTTGAATTATTCAATTGGAAACTGTATGTATGCACCATCAAGAATTGGAACTCATACTGGCAGATGTCATTGTAACTTGAGTAGCGACCTGTTTCTTCATTATGATTGAAGATATTTCCAAAAAACATACACAAGCAAACCTGATCGATTTTCGTTAGAATTAAAATTAGAGAAATCTGCCACTTTAGCTGATCAGCTTACCAGCACTGGTAGCACTATTACAAGGAAAACAACAAGTTTGAACATGAAAGTGAAAACAGGATAAGGGATGGGATGGACAACACACCAGGATACCCCTTCAGAGCTTGATCCTTCCGAATAGTTGTTCAACCCAGAAAATTTTACTTTTATTGCTAAATTTTTTAAACTTTCATGGTTTAAGATGTTCATCAATGGTTTTTAGAATACCCTTAGTACATGAAATATAACTACAGTCATTTGGAATAGTTTTCCTTGGATGGGTAGATGAATACACTTGCATCAGAAATTTGTGAAGCTTTATTTAATTACAAAATAAAAATAAAATAAATGAATTTCTTCTTTTAAAGGCCTCATGACTACAGTAATATTTCAATAACCTGCTCATCACTTTTCCAGCATTCTAGTTATCCGATGTGAGTATGAGGTACGTTTAAGCCTTAATTTCTTATTTTTTTCTTGTTTTCCTTTAATGTACATCATGTGGTTTAATGCATTTTCGATTATCCGGCATTTTTGGTGTCTAGCTCCAACTTTTGCCGCAGTTCATCGGATAACTGAAGTATTACTGAATACGGAAATTAACGAACTCCGTCTGGCTTTTATAATAATAACAAAATCATGTTATGCACTAGATGATTGAACATGCAAACAGCTGAGTTGCCCCACAGATAAATCAAGATGTTCGTAAATATTGATAAAAAAGAAGCAACACGCACTCAGCAACACTCTAAAGATGAGAGATGATAAATGAATGAGTGGCTAATCCTTTATTTTTACTTAAATGACGTCTAAATTCAAAGCAGCCTCTAAAGGATCAGAATCTAATCATAGCTTGCTATGACTCCTGGATTTGGAAACTTGTTTTCACAACTTGAGGAAAGGAGAGCGTTTTCAAAGAAAAAAACTACCTAAATTTCAATCTACACCCTCAATAGACACCAATATTAAAGTTTACATAACTTCATTTTGCATAGAGTTGTCCACATCAAATTCATATAGTTTAAGCGGGGAAACTTTGAATCCATGTACATCATGAGTCAACTGAATAAATTAATGAGAGAAAAACGAAATTAATTGAGAAGAGATTAAAATTGAGAAGACTGTAAATATTCTTACCAAATTACCGGTAAACAAGGTACCTAACAAGCATAGGTCACTGAAACTTCACAAAAAATTACTTGCACATGTGTGATGACACAGCCAACAAAATGAGATCAAGCAAACCTTCACATCCGCAAGTTTAATGTTCTGTATTGATGGATATTAGACCCCCTTGAAAATTAGTACACACCGCAAAAAAGGAATCAAATCCACAGTGCAATGCAATTTAAAATGCATTCCCTTGCAATTATTTTCCCGAAAAACCTGCTCGTTGAAGCTACGCTCATGCATGATAAAAGGCTTTTCTTCTTTCAACACCACTTTATATGATGTTTGAAGTAAGCTGCCCTACATTTAAAACTTAAAACTACGTCGAAAGAAAGTAATATTGAGGACATGTATTTCAATGAAAGTTATATTAATGGCTTTACTTTGTTTTTAATGCAGGGACCAAAATTTTTGTCGGTAGTTATCTGAAATTTTTGAGAAGTTAAGAGAGACTCTAATTTTGATGCGCTTGGAATAAAACTCCTGAGCTTGAAGTGAATCAATTGGGCACTTTGCGATACTTTTTTATAAATGCCCTCTAAAAAAAGTTTAAAACATGCAGAACCTATATAAGATTCAAATCCTGTTAAGGATGGACAGCTGCACTCAGCATATTGTGGTTCTTTCTCTCACACCTTCATTGGGGCATCAGCTAAACAACCCCTATACTTTGTATATCTCAGGTTGGAATCACATTCAACAGAAGGAATATTTGTTTGTTTTTTATTTTTCATTTATATTGAACCGTGTTCTGAACCTTAACTGATATTCATAAATCCATTAACACATTCTACAAGGAGAACGCTGAAAATTTAAACTACTGTAGACTAAAACTATTGTCAAAGGAGAAGCCTGCGGATACAAAGGTTTGACTACATTTAATTTTTACAATGTGACATTTTCTTATGGAATCCCTGTGTAAGAAAATTAAACTGTTTAAAAATGATCCCTCCCATTATATTTGCTTGATTCATAAAACAGTAAAAACTGGAAATGCAGCAATTGTGATGAGAAAATCAATTGATTAAATTGATTATTAATTAAAATTAAAAATGTAAATTGAATTAATTCATCGCTTAACTTAATTACTTCCCGCGATCAAAAGGGGTCATTGACTTTTTAAATTTTCTTTAGGACCTGAATTTCAGACATCCTCACTATGAACACCGTCTTTTTGGTTTTTCTCTGCTATAAGCCTTATAAAACGCTAAAAATCTGGGAAGAGTCCCTTTTCTTCTAAATACATTCCCTCATAAAAGGACACTTCAAGAGAGAAAGAGTGAAAATTATATTGCGGATAAAGCAAATAATTTGAATGGATTTTAGACAGACAGGACTTTTGTTATTTTTAATGACAATCTCTCATCAGGAATAGGAGGGGCCGAAACTAGTGGTACTCTGCTCGTAACATTACCTATTTGGGGAGAAAAAGTACCGAAATAATCATTATCCAAAGACACGGTAAATAGCTCATCATTGGCCAAGCCTTAACATGCTGATTATCAGACCAGCGTCGCCTCATGTTCTTCGCGCTTAGTTAGGTAAACCTTGTACATTGAAGAGGAAAAGTCAAGAGACGATATTGTCCATTGGACATGCAATTTTTTTTTTAAGGAAAAGAAGTCAAAGTTTCGAAACTTTGCCTTAATTTTTAATCTGTTATGTAAATGAACTTTGAGATGATAGATGAAAATTAAATATGTTAACGAGCAAAAGCACCAAAGAGCTAAGAATTGAGAATAAAGATGGAGCGAATGATTATTACCTTTGAATGATCACAGCATGTAGAGGAGTCCATTGGGATCTTCAAGCAGTGACGAAGTTTCGGAGTGCACTCGAATTTTGATGATGAGGAAAACAGTTTAACGATGATAATTGCAACCATTCATTTTAGAAGGAGACACTTGGATGAGTGAAATATTTTTGCCACCATGGTGACTCAATAATCCATCCACAAGTTCTACAATTTTTCTGCAAGGGACACTTCAATTCTAACTCTCTCCTTTCAACGGCTAAAGAATAATCTCTCTGATCTCATGGTAAGAGGCACGTTTCAATAGAACAATAAGGAACCCGACTGATAGCTTTTCCGCTATGCCCACTACATTTAAATAAGAGGTTCTTCCACATGGCAGAAGAAAAAAAAAACTACTTTCCAGCGTATCCAAGTTTTGACAATGTCAACCTTTCCAGAAATTTGAAAACTATTACCTTTGTTGGTCTTTACTCTTTGATACTCTTGTTACAGTTCTTTTTTTGAACATCCGAATTGCCTTTCCAAAACCATGATTCAAAACGTGTCTAATATTTTCCATTCAACTGTCTAAAATCTGTGGGAAATTCCGGTTATAGTTCTCTCACTTTCAAAAATTTCCGAACTCTCTTTGAACCTGCAATATTTTAATTTTTTTGCTGTCAATTTTTTAAGACATAATTGATTGCAGATTTACTTTTCATGATTTTAAATGCTTGATTCTTTGAAAAAAAGTCGAAAGAAACATTTCCAAAAACTTGGAATAAACTATGTAATTTTGAAAAACCTAATTTCATAAATTATTCGACGGATTCAGATTTTAGTAACAGAAGGAAATTGCTACAAAAACATTCCAATGAAGAGCCCCTAGAACCATGAAAAATTTTAAAATATCAGCAGTATTCAATGCTGCATGGTCTAATTTTTGAATCTATTGCCTCAGGTTTCAAAATATATCACGATCGTATTCGGGGGGAGGCCCAAAGTCCACTCATCCAAGTGTCAGCGTTGAGAATCTGTACAAAAAATTACATGTTTGTCATGCTGGCTAAGGACAATGTACGTATTTGTAAAAGCCTGCATAAGCATGTTGGTGAGTTGGAAAGTTACCTTTTAAATGTTCGTAACGTCCCCCGAGGGCACTTGACCATAGCTGCAGACGCCAAGCGTTGAGCTCCACCTCTGGATTATGGGGGCACTTTCGGAAGATGCGCAAGTACGTGTAGACAATCTCTTCTGCATCACTGTTTGACATGTGGTCGTTCCGCACAAGCCAGCTGATTAACTATGACAAAAGCAAACTCTTGGTTATGAAATAGTTAGAACAGGACATAACGCTAGATGAATTCAGAAAGTACATCAGAATTAGTAAAAACATAAAAAAACAACTTTCGGGTTATCTATTTGTGAGCACCTACAAGGTATTTATAACCTGTGATTCAAAATAGTGGTACCGTCGTAACCTTCTGAAAATCAAAATCAGGAGCACACGCTATGAATTTGTAAACTAGCATTTCAGAACTGAAAGAACCTGACTTCGTTTTGACACAGCTTACTGGGATTAGCGAGAGTAATTGCCATTTTTTTATTGCATTCACACCAGCCTACAAAAAGCTTCTCGTCCTCAGGACTGACGTTGTAAGGGACCATCATATCAAATAATATAAAAAATTAGCTGACGCCAAGTGTAGTCCTTTCCTTCAGAGCCCCTTTCGAGAACTCTATATCTCATTAATTTGACAAAATCCTTGGTTCCTTCAGTTTTGAATTAGCAAGCATGCACAGTACTTAGCTGAAGTTGACCGATAAAAATTTCTTACTCTAATTAGACGCCTTACTCATTCATTAGTGCTTGAACTACGATGCAAGAAAGTCTATATTCATCGATAGCTTCCAACAAAGAGCACAGTGCAAAGCAAAAACTCTAGGTTGTGTCTCATTAGGCTACAATGGGACTTACTGCAATACTCTGAACTCTTTTAAATCCATTTCATTTGATCTCTCATTCATTTCACGGTGCTTCATTTTATTATTTTTATCAGTCTAGAGAACAAGTCTCGCATTCATAATTTATTTAAAATAAATGATGAACATTAATACACTTGAATTAAAAATATATTGGGCATGGGTAGCTTCAAAAACAACAAGCTGCAGGGGAACTAAAACGTTGAGTCATTTGATGCAGGAAATTTCAAAATATTAGCGGGTTTTTCGACCTTAAATCAAACTAATAATCTACAGTCCCAAAACCTCAAAAACTGAGGGCAGCAAAACATGCCTGATCTTAGAATCATTTCTGATGAACCTTAGTGATTAACACTTTTGTTGCAAGTTATCAATAAATTGGAAGTTCAAGATGAACTGATATGAACACTCTTTTGATTTGATTAGCTGAAATCTTGAAAGTTGAGACTTGAATAGAAAAAATGAAAGGATCAATTATGTGAAGTAAACCAAGCAAGTGCAAAATTGTAATGAGAAATTACTAAGCCAAAAATTAAGTAGGTGCTGAGAAAAAATTGATCCTGATCAGATAGCTAGACTGAAATTTTGACCTTTCCTTAAAACAAAAAAGTACAAATTTTGGTGTTTTATCCGGTCTAAATTAATCAGGTACTTTGATAATGGGTTGGAATATTACTGTCAATTTTACTTAATTTTCAAATAAAATAATGATAAATATAAAGGTATTTGTGCTCAACTTAAATTGCAAGCAAATATATTGATTTCATTTTTACTTTTCTCCTTGGAAAATCATCCATTGCCTCCTGCTTTGATCTGAAATTGGATTTGCAAGTCTTGATTATTCAGATAATAAATATTTGCAATGGAAATAACTTTTACAGAACTTGATTTTCATGTGTTCCTTATGAATAAAAAGTTCCTTGATTAATTGATAACCATTCAGAGATAAGAGAGAAAAAAATAAATATTGGAGTAATGAAAGGTGAATAATTGATGCATTTTGATCACTTGGGAATATTTTGCTGCCCTACTCAACCATAACTAGAATGAAAAAAAGATAGGTACTACCTCGGCGGACGAGCTTTGGACCTTTTAAAAGGCTCCTGAAACATAGGACAAAATAAATTTGGCTTTCTGGGAGTGGATCACCAGTTTAAAATCTGGTTAGAACAAGTAAAAAAAAACTGAGAGAAATGTACGACGATGGGTACCAAAGTGTTTCAAGACAAGGGGAGCAAGAGGGTAAAAAAAAGAAACCACGCTCGCAGCCTAAATTTCGGGTGAGAAAGAGCAAAACACATGATCTAATTTTTGCTAATGTTTATGTACCAGACTTTATTGTGCTGCAGTTTCGTAATTGCACCGTAGAAATCATATACGTGTCATGTTCGAAAGACGAGTGATCATCGTTTTCGTTTGAAACGTGTGATTCATTAGAATTGTTCTTTGAAAATTTCGCATTCAAACGTCAAAATTAGTTTTCCTGAGGGGGAAAAAACAATCAGAATCCCAACAAAGGACGACTCGTTGTTGTAAATTAAAGGGCTCAGGGTACATAAATTGCTCAAATACCTTATTTTTTTGCGATTTCGTGGACCGGCAACATTTAAATGATGCCTTTCTTGGATGTCGTGATAAAAATCAGTAATGATTTATTTCATCGGCACAATGGGCATTTTGACTTCTAACACTGACTGCATTGGAGAGGAGTATTACAAAATGTGAAAAAATTAAAAGCTCAAATCGATGTTAATACGGAATACATAGAGTTTTAGAAGTGGTTTCGTTGACTTTCTCGTAGTATTTCTTTGGAGAGGCGATCTTTAAACATGAATTGTTGCTCTACAAATCAAGCTCAGCACAATGCGATATCAAAGCTGAAGCACAAAAGATACCGACATCATGCCTGCGTGCCACTAATCGTGTCTAGGATATATTTTTGTAGTAAAAAAGAGAGATTAAAAGCGCTCTGGCACTTTAAATCCTCACAGTAACGCCTACCATGGATGCCTCACCGCGACCTCTCCTGAAATGAAATGTTTATAATATAAATAAACGCAGCTTTGATTCTCCCGTCCCGTGGGATTTCAAAAAAATTCCAATTTTTCCCGCCTTCTGGTCGACGACAGCTCCACCAATCGCAATAAACCGCGCTCAACGCTGATTGGCCGCTGCACTTTACGAGTGCCGTGCGGCGGGAAATCTACGCGGGCAATGAAAAATGTAGCATCATTCCGTACTTCAGGGTGCGAGTTGTGTGACCTCCTCTGAAGTGGTGAATGCCTGAACAGTCAAAACGCCTTCATTTTGTGCGTATGTAACATGGACGCATTCGACGTCGAACTGAGGGCTCTTTGCTTGTCTCTCTCACACCATAACTTAATGTCAGCATTGCCTATATTGTGCCAATGAAGTAAACTATCACTGATTTTTAACGCAAAATTGGTTGCAGAATAAGAGGAAGGACAAAATATACTCTAGTACTACTTTACGATACTTTACTCACTTTTTAATATTCCTTTTTTAAGTGCTTCGGGCTATTTTAATTTTATTTTAATTTATTTTCCGATGGAAATAGGTACACTATTTCAGCTTTCATTTCACATTGGGAGGTGTTGATGAATTCTTTGTTTGATTCTTTCATTAGGTACGTACAACCATTAAAAAATCATAAATAGGTACAGGTCAATCAAGGAGTAGGCTTCCATTCTTTTCCGACTATTTAATGGTAAATTGATTTTGGTTTGGCGACCAAACGCTCGCTCAAAGATTGAATTCATCCACTTTCACTTCAAATATATTCTTGACACTTCTTAACCAAGTTGATTTTTTTTTCTAGATTTTTTTTCCTTTTAAAGGTTTGCATCAGGTACACTTAGTTTTCCTGTGTCTGTTTTCTCAATTATAAATTGATGTTGTGTGAGAAAACCCTGTGCAACAGGTAAAATAACTTCATCAACTTTGAAACGAATTATTTTCTCAAGAATTTGAAACAATCGTTGGCCCTTCAAATAATTTCACTGAAATTACTTAAGAAAAAGATGAAAGGACATGATTACCAGAAAATTCAATTTTTGGGCCAGCAGAGATTCAAATTCTAATGTTATGTATTAACCATTTAAAAAGGGGACAACCTCATCTTTTAAGCGGTACATATAGTTTCTCCCTTCTTCTTTTGATAGTTTCAATTATTTCTAATAAAAAACTACACACTCGATTTTGCAAATACATACATCTAGGTATACCTAGAGCAGAATTTTTCAAGACAGTGATGAAACATCACAATTCCATGAGAAAGTAGTCGGTTAGGTCATAAAAATCAATTGACAGCTGAAAAGCTGTGAGAGCAAGATTTTGAATGGTACATTCAAATTTTGTCTGAATTCGACAGCTACTGGAGAAATCAATTGTATATTGTATAGAGGTGGGCAGCAAATTTTGGAGATGACTCCAAGTTTTTTAGCCCTTTCAGTGATTTACTTTCGCCGACGAGTGATTATGAGATGCTTTCACAAAAATGTCTTCCTCCAAAACCGTTCAATCAATTTCAAGAATTTTCAGCTCCTTACAAGTTTATGGAACAAAAATTGTGTCATAATTTGACAAAAAATTTGTGACTGCAAAGGAACTGAACTTTTAATAAACTTAAAACTGTGTGCTTGCGGAGTTGTGACAGTGAGAAATGGCCTGTGTAAAAATAATTTTCTATTACAAGCTTTGATGGGAGGAAGGAAGTCATCATTCAAAATGTTAAGAAGTGGGAAAATGCCAAACAAACTTTGATCTGTTTAAAAGCCACGGGTATTTTAAAAAAAAAGGGACATTGTTTTTCTACGCCTTCAAACTTCACAAAAAAATGTGTGACAAGGAAGCACAGCCACTCTAACAGGAATACCTCTTTTTTGCAGAGAAGAATAAAAGTGAAGATGAGATTGGATATAATACGTTGAGTGTCATAAGTAGCCTGGTGTTGCTTTTTCATATTTTCTTCATACATTCAAAGAAAATGTACTTTAAAATAGACAATACTGTATTTTATTAATATTTTTTTTTTTTGTTATCTGCTACTCCCCAGTCAAAATATTTCTAAATACAAAACAAAGTTCTCTAGAATTTGCCTTTTTTTTACAACATAGGGATGACACAATTTAAAAATGCCCTGAGTTTTTGCAGCATTGAAGAAGACTATTAACCGTTGGTATATTTGAGATCGAATTCAGAAACTTAGTTAAACGGAATACTTATTGTGGTGAAAGTTTTATTTTATTATAATAAATAATAAAAAAGCAAAAACACCAGAACACCAATTTTTACACCAATGGATCATTTAACGTAACAATATGAGAAATGGTCTTCTATTTTGCATAAAAGGGATTCTAAGTAATTTCTGAAAGAATCGCCTGTTTCCTGAGGTTTGATATTCATAGCATTGCTACCTACAACATTAGGTACACCCATCTGTGGTGGGCTAAGAGGGGCTTCTGCTATTTTCTCAGCAGTTCAATGTTAGTATTCTATTTTGTATGTTATCAATGACTAGAATCAATGTCAATATCCGTAAAAATAAGTTTATTCATCATTAAACAAGAGTAACACAAACTCATTTGAAAAAATGCAAAAAAAGTTATCAAAGTTGCATAGAACTAGCCACACAGGTTATTAAGGTATCAGTCGCTACCTAAATTTACTTAGTAGACAGAAAATACGATGAAAAAATGCACAAAACCCGCTTTGCAAACTACAGGAACGAGCCATCCAATCAGAGGAGGGGCCCATAATATTATGTTTTTAACTACATGAATAGCATCAATGTGTAACATCTGGCTTTCATTAAAGACTGCAGCTGTACTCTAGATAATCTTTCTCCGACTGGTTTTTTAGGGGTGTAGAACTAAGCCCAGACTTTTCAGTTCCTCTCCCAGCGAGAGAAGACCAGCAACTGAATGGAAGTTAATTTCTGATTAGATGTGTGTTTTAGAGAAGTGAGGCGATCCATTAACTCCAGATATGAATTGAGAAAAAAATAGAGAGTACAATTAGAGGAATCAGTATTGCAACGGGAACATTAAAGTAAAATAAAGTAAGTTGTGAGTTGAAGGAAGGAACTACTGGTATTGCAACATTGCTATGATAATGCAATGCTACATTCTCAGGAAATCAACTGAAAAATTGAAATTTTAGTACAGAATCTCTTTCGCAATTAATTTACAAGAGTGACCTACTTCCTGTTATCTTAGGCTTTAATTTGAAAATTGTTGATCTTACTTTCAAAATGTAGGAGAGTTAAAATAAAATATGAGATTGAAGAGACTAGTGATTTTACATCATACTTAGGTAAGACTATAGGAAAAATTCAGTTGAATGAAAAAACCTTCGGCAAAGTAAATGGAAGTAGGTAACAACAGATTTGATGCCACAGTAGAGTTCATTTCAAATTTAAGTGCTTCAAGGTGGGCTCAAGAAATAATAATTAGGTACTTAAAAATTTGGACTTAACATAAGTAGGTAATCTGGACCAAATTTGATATAACATAATTATAACATCATTTGAGACTTTAAAAACTGCAAAACATTTTCCTAAAAAAGGCTGTTCAAATGTTTGTGAAATTATGTGGATCTACTTAATACTTTTAAGTTTTGAATACCACTCCAATAGCTGATTCATGAATTAAGGGGTTTTGAAGACAAGTGGTTTAAGCTCAGTTTTTAAAAAAATTGAGATATTAATGATTTCAACTAAAACTAGTCTTAAAATATTGACTGCTAAAATTTAAAGTTCTAAGTTTCAAAAAGCGAGTTTGAACTTTCTTTCCACCATGAGGCTTTATGTGATTTTGAAACTTTAAACATGTATTTCTTGAAATAGCAAAAATTGCACTTATCCCTCTTGTCCTCAAAGCCCCTTAGTTATGTTTGTGTTAAAGTATTGTCTTACATTCTCATGATACGAGAACCTACAAGATGAAATATTTTTTTACATATAAATAAATACACAATTATTGTGCACTCATCACAAAAAAAATTATAGAATTTTTGTGTGTTTAAGCACAAATTACTCTAGAATTATTTTACATGTTAAAGAAGTAACACACAGAAATATACTTTGAAATGAGAAATTATATGCATCAATACTGTGAGCTATGCTACCAGGTGCCTACTTTTTACGTCAAAACTATCAGGCATTCCACAGCAGGTTTACATATTCTTTTGTGCTTACTTATACCCTGATCAAATTTAAAAGCTCTGTTCACTAATTACTTAGTCTTAATTTCTAAACAAAATAAGTACATTTTCATGAAACCTCAAGAGGTTCACTAAGTATAATATGTATTTTGATAGATTTTAAGGGAGCAAGTTAGAGCTAAAATGCACAATTAATTTTTAGATTAAACTATCGGTGGGCAGATTATAAACGCAGAAATTTCACTAGAAAAAAACTAGATAAAATTCAGCTATTCTTGAGCGCAAAGTTTCTTATGTCTTAACACAAAATCAGATAAGTTTAATTAAGTAGGTATGTAAGCTTTCCTAAACTGACAGCGTTTTAATTTGGAGACCTAGGGCAACAATCTAAAGATATATCAATACAAATAAAGAAATAAACAGAAAGATGACCTGGAGAATGGATTGTTGGATAAGTCATTAGAACAATAGACAAGGTTATTCCTAAGACCAGAGTTTAATTTGATGTTCATAAACAGCATTGAACTAGACCTACTTACAGGTGTCAGTATTAATTTATGTGTACCACTAGACAAAGTGTAAATTAAAGTACTACGCAAAATGTTTGACCTTCAAAATTTCATGAGGAAAACGGATCACACAGTGCGAAGTCTGAAAATCAACTCCTAAACAAAATATAAGTGTTTACAATTAACACTGATTAAATAGCCTAAACTACAAATGACACCATGTGTACGTATAATCTAACTTCCACTTGATCTGTGTTAAAAATACTTGTTAATGTCTTGTTCAGGAGTTAATTTCCTAACTCCCAGTTGTGTAACTAGTCTTCTACATGGAATTTTGAAGAGATAAAAAAAAAAAAAGTTTTTTCTTCTTCTAACTTTTTCTAGTGGCTCATTAACTAGATGCAATTGTGTGCCATTTTTCAAGACTCAAAGACCGGAAAAGGTTAATTTAGGATAGAAGAAAAACATATCTTAAGAAATAAAAAAAAGAGAGATAAAACAAAAGTAAGTAAGACAAGACAAGCTGAGTAAGAACCAATTGAAAAAAGATAAATGGTAAAAAATCGTTAATGATTGAAGAATGAAGAGTCTCTGGGAGAAGTTGATACATTCTTCAGAAAATAGAAAATCTAAGTGCCTACAAGATAATGGAGCATTTCATTGCAACAAGGAAAAACTCTAAAAAAGGTATCGTTAGTCATAACAACCGCACTTGAGAAGTGTACAAAGTTCTTCTTTTTTCCAGTGAAATACATCCTTTTTAGAATGAAGAGGGCATTGCAAGCTTGAAACGAATGGCTCAGAAAGTTTTTCATATTCAGTTTAACATGATTTTATAGGGTGCTCCACACTGAATTCTAAGCTACATTAGAAACCTCTTTTTGAGCTAGTAGATTTGTGATCATGAAGATCTTCGTTTACTTCAAGGCATTACTTTAGATATACCTACCCTAGCCATTTGGAATTCTAAGAGAGTTTAAAAACATTGACATGAATGATTCCATTAAATTTTTAGATATTTTGTTACAATTCGACAATAAGCAAATATCGGCTGTATTTTTTATTTGAGGAATTTTCTTCACTGCTTTTAGTTTCAGAGGTAAGAAAATTGTGATTGGTCTTGAAAAAAAGGCCTCTGTATTCATATGCAATATGCTTGGATAGTGACGTAAAAATTTTGTCATGAGGGGACTAAATTTCCATTTTTAGTGGGGAAACAATATTAGACACGTTAAAAATATCTACTAATTTCTTTTGCACATACAGTGTGTTGGAAATCATTTGGAAAGACAAGGGTCGTTTTCAAAAATTGCCAATTGCTTGTGAGTGCTCTAAAGACAATAATTTCACGATGTTTCTTCGCCTGAATGTGACTAGAGCCATCCCAATCAGGCACATATTGATGACCAAAGTGCGAAACCACGTACCTATTTCCAACGTTGTATAAGTCCTGTCATATCTGTTTAAATGCTTCCTTGGGAGACTCGTCAACCTAATTTCTTGAAAAAATTATTAATTTTTCTTCTCTATCAGCAGGGTATTCCATATTAATTTAAAGCTAGTTGGCTTGTTTCTCTACGAAATAATAAAATAGAAATGGTCATTTTGAAACATTGCGATTGAGATACAAGGTCTTGCACTTAGGCCATCGATAAGCCGATTGATATTTCCATTTAAGTACATTTTTTGTGAGTTGAAGGCCCTATCTTTGTGGCTGGTTGCATGTTGTGAAGGATGCAATGTGTTTACATTTTAAATGTAAAAATTCATTATGGTATTGGACCATTGAAAGATATGGGAAAACAAAACAAAAAAAAAACCATGTACACAAACGTACAATAATTCCCGCCTGACTAGCACCGAAGATGCTTCTTTCCATTGATACCTCATTTACAGTCTTTATAAAGGCAGACAATTAGAGCAAGAAAATATTAGGAAGCAGGTTAGGAAGCGCTGAAAATCCTGAAATCTTTAATCCCCGAACAATTTTTTCCCTAACTCCATAAATCGATGTGTGCGGCACACACTCAAGGCATCATGTTTTTTTAATTCAGACGCAACGCTCTGGTTTGCATCTATCAACCTACACAAGAAATCTTCGTACGCAGACTTAATATTTGGAGGCAGTGACCCGACTTTCACTTTTCGGAGCGTGTCAATTATACCTTGTGCCCAGCCGCTGTCTAGACAAAAGTCTGAGATCCAAGGCACTTCAGCGATCACTGCAGACATGGTTTGCATGCCTAAAAACCACAATTCCATCAGTTCGATCCAGTGTTTTTTGTATGCCATAGCTACAACCAGGGTAGCGGAGTCATTTGACTCATCCACATTATAGGCATCCCACAAAAATCGAATAGTTGATTGGATGTAGCGGCAAATTGTAAAATCGTTCTTTTTCACCCGCTTTGACTGTTGTTTCAGTAACAGCAAACCTAACACAGCCAGGTGGGCATGTAAAACCAAGTTTTCTGCTGAATTCTTTAGCTCTGGAAGGTTGTCCAGGATGAATCGCATAAGTGAAGAAAACAAAGTCGATTCTTCCACTGTTTTCGCTTCAAGTACTGTGAAATTCATGAAGATGTTACACATGGAGATGAGTGCTGCTCGAGAGTCTTTCATGTCCTCTAGAAGTTTTGGCGGAAGCACTGGGTCGACAGGCCTAGCTTTTAAACGCTCCGACTTGGGCAACAATGGCTTTTTGTAGTGAGCAATAGACCAGTGAAACGTGAAACTTTCATAGAGAACTTCTTCTTGCTTCAAAGACAACATTATCTGACGGCTCTTGTCTTCCACGGTTAGATGACAGAGAGCGGGTAGCATGAGCCTTAGAACATCAACTTTACTTAATGGGTCAGGGTCCTCCAGTAGCTCAGTTTTGGCATCTGCATGTTTTTTCTCCAAAAGATACCTCTCTCGGTAAGCATAGAACGTTTCATTAGCAAGAGCAAGCATAAACGGCAACAACTCGTAAACTTGGTTCCGCATAGCAGAGGTTTCTTGTGCAAGCCATGCAGACAGTACACGGACCATTGCGCAGACAAAGACTTTTTGTTTATTATCTACAGAGCCTTTTGAGAAGTTTGCTGTATCTTTCGATATCTTTGCTAAGAGTCCAACAACAGCTGAAAATGCTCCCTTTAATGCAGTGTAGAGCTGCTGTTTTTCTTTTTGCTCCAAGTCGATTGCATCTGCTGCGACAAAGGCTACAGACACTTCTAAGATAAGAAAACAAGAAGTTACTAAGTCTACATCTTTCATAACTTGCTCCATTTTTCGATCTTCAAGTTGCATTCGGACTTCAATTGATGAAAGTTGAACCAAAAGCAAAAAGAATTGCCTTGGCTTCTCTGGGTCAACGATTGTCCATTCGGCACCCAGCAGATTGACCATGACTGAAGCAAGTTTGAGGGCAGGATCTCGTTGTGCTTTACCGATCTTGCTTGTTAGAATATCTTTCAATCCTTTGTAGATACTGCCAGGCCATAACTCTTCAGTTTCTGCAAGAGATTCTGACTCGGGGCAATTCCACAATAATGCGTGCAAGACCCCACACAATTCAAATTTTCTTTCTGAGTGGTCTGTCTCAAAATCGAAGGCAATTTTTGTAACTAGAGCATGAAAAGCCTTAGTATTACCACCCCAGGCTGCTGGTCCAAAGCGATTAACAATAGACACTAAGATGCTAAGAGCAGCGTCTGTTTGGAAAGAGAGCTGAGAGTATATTTCTGACATTTTTGCAACTGCTCCGACATCAAAGAGAGCTTTTTGACCAGCATCATGTGCTGCGATATTCTGAAGACACTCGTAGGCCTCAGTGATCAATATTAGATTTTCATCTTCTGCTTCATCCTCGATTTGGCTCACAATTTCTAGAAACACTGACACGTTGGACAGAAAATCCGGATGTGTGGCTAGTTCTGGCTCAGAGCAAAATGCTGATAAGACAGATAATGCGACCGATTTGTAAATATGGGCGGGACAGTCATCTGGCACAGATTCAGAAATTAGAAGCCTTTTCAGAAAAGTAAAACCAATGGCCTCAAAGAGAAGTTTTTTAGCAGCACTACTACAGTCCCCTTTCACAAGTTTGGTAACCATGAACAGTGCAGCGAGTTTTTCTGTATCATTTTTTGCTGCAGTAAGGATTGCAGCACACTTTTTCACAGAGTCTGGAATGGCAGCCATCGTTAAACAGGGATTTACAACCGCATAGCAAGAGAAAATTAATGTACACTTCACTAGGATTCCAAAAGTTATGCTTGGGAAAAAACACTCAAACGCACTTCACAGCTTGGGGAAGCATGACTCAGTAAGTTCAACAAACATCCAATAAGGGTACGGGACGCCCACATGGGAGTTTCGTTCAGGAACCAATTACCAGGAAATTTCACTGAAAAGATAATCTCACACGTCTAAAAATAACCCTCAGACTGGCAGCAGATCAAATTCTTGGGTTACGACTAGAAAAACTGGCACCGACTCAAAATTGGTCCGAGAGGGCTGAACGGATGTACCCCTCAAAGGTGGTACTATGTAAATAAAAGCATTTTACAAAAGCTACAAAACTTAGGCCTGTGAGTAAGACCGTACATGACCTTGACAAAGGTTGACTTATGAACGGGCGAAATGTGAGAAATATTCAGGAATTTACCTGATCACAAGCCTTTTTGTCGCCATGTTTGGTAGGGATAAGGGTGTTGTCCAAATCGAAGAAAATCGCTCTCAATGACAGTTTCGTCGGACGCTGAGCAGTTGCCATCACAAATTTCGCTGGAAACAGACTTTCAAGATTACGGAAACTCGTAAATACTGCAAGAAGACTGAGTGGGAACTAGACGTAACGCTGACAACTATTATCGCAATAACAAAAAACTAATCAAGCACAAAAAGGAAAATTGATTGTTTTGTTTTTCTCTTTTGGTTCCGTCTCATGACGTAAGAACTTCCGTCAGCGGAAATTTCCGAAACCAACACGAGAGAGCAGAGCAGAGCAGCGGTCGCTGACTGATTAAATTATTAAATATAAATGTGTAATGTAGAATAAAAAATTTGGAACCAAAGAGAAAAAAAATTATGAAAATTTTTAATTTCATCCGCGATTTCATGTGCAATTTGTTTTGAAATGGACAGAGGGGCAGAGTAAATTCATTGAAATTTAGCAACCCTGTACTATTGGTGCAGGTTATGTTTTCTTTACTCTTATCAGTAATATGCCTTTTATGCCATGCGCTCCCTGTCATCACGCCTCATACAGTGAATAACTCTAAATTCTTGCCCAATCTATTCCAGATCTTCGATCTTCTCTGTCACTTCCATCAGACCGCAACTAATAATACCTCCTCCTGTGATGTCTGTGATGTACGGGCCGTCAGACAAAAAAAAATCTTTGTTCAACCAAGTCACGCACTTTTTCAAGATCATGTATTATGATCCATTCTGTTGGTAAGCAAGAACATTTGTCTCTCTGTATCATAGAATACATATGCTGGGATCACACGCTGACTGTGGGAGTTGAATATGGCTTGAATGCAAAAACATTGAATCACGCAGACCATGCATCCTGTGTTACGGAAAGCATGACAACTTTTAAAAATTTGCATGCTGACAAGCGTTAGCACCGACCCGCAGCGATGAGTTCGTGTGTCCCAAATGCGCACATCTGCGCAGTAGCAGCTCCGGTGAATTTTTGTCAGACTGTGAGGCTTCTTTCATGGTTGGCATTTAGTTCGGAAAAGTGAAACTTTGCAATACAGTCGTAAACTTTCATGTTCTGCAACTTTTATCCTTAAGAATTTTGTCTAGAAATGGACTCAAAACGAGTTATTAGCGAGAAACCGAGTATATGCGGATTCCCCATTGCTTTCCTGCAGTCTCCTAGAGCGCTTGGGACACACGCTCTCTCCCCCTTTCCGCCCGCCCGGCATGGAGTTCTGAGAAACTTGCCTCGCTTCGCCCTTATTCCACTGAGCCGGACGCACGGTCTATGTAATTCAATGTCTTTGCTTGAATGTGGATGTCATTGGCCTGATGCCTGAATTTTGCGTGTGTCGTGCAAAATTCAGCATTGAGACTCAGCAACCATTGGCTTAATGTCGTATCTGTCTGAACTATTCGAATAGATTTGACACAATTCTGGACAAAAATCACCCAAATTTTGGAAATTTCAGCCATCGGGCGATGACTGTGGACTTCCATATTCAGCTGCCAAATTCAGTGTGTGATTCCGGCAATAGAGTTACCTACAATGTGAATGGGAGAGCTGGCGCCACTTTCAAGCATTTTGCAGGTCCTGAATTCCATGACTCCTGTGTCACGCTGGGTCACTTCCTTGATACCTAAACGAATGCTTTTGATACTTTTCAACCGTGCTATCCAATGTAAGCAAAGAAGATATAAATTACTACGTATTCTACATCGCCATCTTGAATTGAAAATGTATCAAAAGGGTGACCGAATCTCAGCGCTCAAGGAGCTCGGAACTTGTCAACCACATGTGGCCCCAGCTCACTTCATCATATTATGACTACTCTATGCTCAATATCTACAGGCAGGGGCAGAGACTAGCCCTGGAGAATACACCAAAACCATACGGTAGCAGAGTCTTTATCAGCACTCATAAGGGCTTCTATTTTATCTGAACCTCAGAGGATCGCAGTGGAATACGACGAAATGCTTCACTTTTTTATTCTGATCTACGGGCGTAATCCAGCCTGCTCCTTAAGTTCTAGTCGAACACTTGAATTGCTCTTCCAAGGTGTGTTGAAATTGCAACCATGCTAAATGCTAACTTGCACAAGCCAGAATCAATGCAAAAAAACACAAACAAACGTATAACCACCCTCTCTGAACTGTTTTTTCCGTGTGGAACGTTATGGAACTGGTCGGAACTGTAGAGGATCGCGTTCCATGGATTTATAAAAATATCTTCAACACAACAAAAGAAACTCACTAAATGGTGAAAAGAGCAGGCACTAACCTTGATCTTTTGTTAGATTAAGTTAAACCCTGCGACAATTGTCACAGCGTTATAATGTTCTTCTTTTCTTTGTTATTTTCAGGAGTTTGGTGAAAAGTGTGGGCATTGCATTTATTGGAGTTAAGATTGCGCGGGAATGTCGTGGAGTCGAGCTTATGCCTGCTGTTCCAGTCCGTTAGATATGCTCCTCATTTTTTTTCTAGTCTGTATTATATATGTTTCCGCCACAAATAAACCCAACATAGTTTTAATCCTGACAGACGATCAAGATATTTCAAGCATTGTAAGTATTGATTGAATGTCTCGATGCCAAAACGACTGTGAATCATTTCAGATTTTTTGGGGAAAGGATGCTTAATGCAATTATGGAGAGTTGTTTTCGGAATAACAAAAGATCTATTTGGACTTTAACCATTTTTTAGGACTTCCAATGCTAACTGTGCCACTGCCTAAATTGGGCTGTTTGGTTGTGAGGGTCATGGTTTCGATCGTGGTTTTGTTCATCAATAGTTTACATTGGCTAGCCAAGAATACTTTTAGTGACAGTTGAAGACGAAAGTAAGGGAGAAATTCGATGAAATTTTTACTTATTTTTATTAATTTTTTTGTAAATCCATATATATCTTGTTTAAGTAGATGTTGCAGGCAAATAGTCAAATCAGGCATTTTATCATAGGTCTATGCAGATGGCATATTTTGAAAGTCTACTAAGTTTTAAATGTTTCTACAAAGATCTTTTGAATTTTCAATGTTTGAAAGTTTGCATTCATCAAACTAAGGCATTTATCATTGTATTCTCTTCTTCTAAAAGCTCCCCATACACTTTTTACTCTCAAGGTTGTATCGACTCAGTATTTTAAAAAATGCTGTGTTCTCTGAAATGAATGTTCATTTCTTGGCTAGAAATCATTACAGCAACCGTACAACGAAGCAAATTTTCAAAAATAATTCCTATCTATGAAGGTAATTATTTTGTCCAAAATTAGCAGGAGGGTTAAAATTTCAATTTAAGCAAAGAAAATTGACCCTTGAATATTTCAGATTGAAGTAATTTAGCGTAAACTCTACATCTAACATTATCTCTGCTTTTGTTTCCAGTATTCTATGCCCAAAACTCAAAAACTCATTGCAGATGTCGGAGCTTCTTTTGTTAACTCGGTAAGTAATACCACTCCTGTAATGTTTCTGGGATTATAAGGTAGGGCAAGCAGCGTAGATGTCATATTTCAGCCTAGATATATAGTACAATCTAGATTATAAATGAAACTTGACTGAAGGTGAGAGAGGTAAAGTAACAAGGGGGTAAAAATGCCTTCACGTGAACCGTTGCAATTTGATCTCAATATAGTACCAAGTGCTGCCCATTACTTGTATGCATGCCGCACACCCTAGTGCCACTGATTCCTTGAATTTTCTGGTACAACATGCAATCTGGGTTTCCTATCTATCATTGCATCTAAAAAGTCCTGTGGGTAGTCTAGACTGTATTATATGTTTAAGCGTTTCAGGTTGCCACCCTCTGCTTCAGCTCAATGATTCCTACCAGTCTTCTTGTATAAGGCGTATTTTTCTTTTCAGAATGTTCCTTGTTCATTATCAGTCACATTATATTGACCACAAGCATACTTATTTTAGTTCCTGAAAAAATGAATGATATTTAAGGGTAGAATAAATCCTTCCATTATATTTTTCAATTTCAGGAGAAATCTAAATTAGGACCAAACATAAAAATACAAGCTCACTTGAAGTGTATTCAGAGTTTTTGCATGCAAACTGTTTTGATACATCTCATTAAGACTTATACCTCAGGGCTTTAAAATTCTAAATACTCTGCTGAAACCTCAAAAAATTATCTACAATCAAAAAAATTGAGACTGAGCATAGTTCTACATTTGAATGCATGTGATTTTGAACCATCTGGAAGAAGCCCTGGTCAATTTTTGGCCTTGCAAGCACCTATGTTTCTTGTAAGTTATCCTTGAAGAAGACAAAAATCGTTTCTGAGTCGGCGCACCTTTGAGTCATTGCCATAGATCTTAAAAAGGGGCGAAAATTGGTAAATGTTGAAATTCGTAGGTAGTGGCAAGCAAAACGCAAGTCTTGCACTAGGAGTTAGTATTTCGAAAGTGATAGCCCTTTTTTTCATCCTTTTTCCCCATCATTGTAAAAAATAGTGGGTAAAATTGTACAATTGCAT
This sequence comes from Bemisia tabaci, assembly GCF_918797505.1. Taxonomy (NCBI): domain Eukaryota; kingdom Metazoa; phylum Arthropoda; class Insecta; order Hemiptera; family Aleyrodidae; genus Bemisia; species Bemisia tabaci. The sequence goes on along the minus strand of NC_092796.1, from coordinate 3,719,524 downwards.
CGCTCATTTTGCCTTTAAGTGAGATGTTTTTTGGTGAGCCAAATTTGAAGTTGGACCAAGAAATAAAAATAGAAATTTTTGTATCCTTGTGACCTTGCAAACGTAAGCATTGCTGCCAAAAAACCAAAATTTTGCTGTAATACTTGCTGCTTTTCTCTCCACTGTCTTATACATGTGAGAAGGGTTTAAATCTATTCTATGAAGAACGCTCATTGAAAGTTAAATTTGTTGCAGTTCTGCAGTACACCAATTTGCTGTCCCAGCCGTTCCAGCATCCTAACTGGCCAGTATCTCCACAATCATGGTGTTTTCAACAACTCACGCTCAGGGGGCTGTTACAGTGCCCACTGGAGGACTATCAAAGAACCTCTTGCTTTTCCTGTCTACTTACAGTCTGCAGGTTACAAAACATTTTATGCTGGAAAATATTTGAACCAGGTAATTTTATATTTAAGTTGGAGAAAAAGGAAACCGCATTTTTACTTGTGGCTTAAGCTGAAATCATACCTTTCCAAAAAGAATATCACAAGTGCCATAATTTTCATTTTGCAGGAAACACAAAAACCAATTTGCAATAAGAAATGAGACATTTTATAGGGACATGAATTTTGGCACATACTTTTTCAAATTTCAATTTACTGAAAGTTCAAGAAAATATTATTTCTACCATAAAATTGGCGTCAGTAATACTTTGTTCTGAGAAGGTTTTGTGAGCAGATTATTGTACTCAGGAGATTTTATGCATGGCAATTGTGATACGTGTTTTTGTTGTAAATTTTTGAATTTGAGAACACCTAAATAAGAAAAGAGACAAATGAAACACTTCCTGCTGTGTCCAGGCTAGGCTCTTGTATTAGTTTATTCCAGACCAGACACTTTTCATCCGTCTTTTCTTTGTGTTTCACAGTTTTGATGATTCTTCCCAAAAGAAAAGCTAATATTTTTCTATAATATTTGTTTAATAATTGAAGTAATAATTTTTACTAATTAAAATTTCACTTTAGTTTTGATGCTTGTTTAATTTGAGAATTATTTGGCTCAAGGAGTAATATCATATATTTTTCTTTTTTTCTCCAGTATGGGTCTGCGCACAAGACTAAAAACCCTATCCCACCAGGCTGGGATGTATGGTATGGTCTCATTGGAAACTCCAAGTATTATGATTATTCTCTTGTGATTAATGGAAAAATAAAGCATTTCAAGAATGATTATTTTACCTCTGTCATTGTAAGTTTTTACCTTTGAAAGCATTCTAATAATCTTGATTACGTCGATTTCCAAGAATTTTTGCTTATGAGCATTGGATAGCACTGCCTAACAGCTGGGCCAATTTTTTCCCTTCTAAGAAATAGGAAGGAGGAGGGGGTTGAAATAAATTCTACAGACACTAACTAATAATTTTATGCTCATGGACTTTGCTCATGGATGCAAAATATTTGGGATTTTCTTAAAATATTGAGGTTAATGTTTCGTAAGTAATCTGGCTATCCACCACTAAAGTAACTTATGTGGTTGCTACGTAGGTTAAACATGTTAGGCCTGATGGGACATACAACACAAAAAATGTTGGAAAAACGGAGCTAATTATAATATTCAAATTCATATTGTGACCCTCCATGAAAATGAGGAATCAAGACTAATATTTCATTTCAAGGATATTTGAACTCAGTACATTTTAGTTTTCTTCCTTCTGTCTATTTTCTTGCTCATAAATTCACCAATTACATCCATCCATTCTGTTGGAAATCTTTTTTTTTCATTGCAAGTATAATTAATTGGTCCTTCATGCTGTGTACTTGTTCTAGGAGTCAAGTGGAATTGAATTCCTTCAATCAGTTGGCATGAAAAAAGAAAAGTTTCTTATGGTCCTGGCCACTTCAGCTCCGCACGATCCCTTTACTCCAGAATCAAAATACAAAGGGAGATTTAATGGAACTAAAGCACCGCGCACCCCGAATTTCAACACGTTTACAAAGGTCAGTCTCAGCATTAAACAAATTCCACTCATGAACCAATGTCAAGAAATGTATTTTGTCAGATGCTATTTTTGCTATTCGGTGTCTATCGAACACATCTACATGAAGCAATAAGCAAATTATTCAGATCACTCGCTAGTAGTATGGCAAGGAGAAAATAATGTTTAATACAGTACTCTCTCTCCATAATGACACCGGTCTTATCAAAAATTTCTCTATAGAGAAGGATCCATCCTTCACAAACCTCCCTATTTTCATGGAGCACTGCTTGTTGTAATGAAAATTTTTCTTTTACAAGACATTGTTCAGTCCACTGCCATTTAGTTATAGAGCAAGAGAGCTGTGATTTGATATTTTCAAATAATTTATAATTTTTTTTCTTAGCTTTAATATCATCATCTTATCCAAAAATATATTTACTTATTGCTCGATTCAGATGTGTTTTATTAATCCTGATAATAGCTACCATGAAAAGCTTCCGTATGCTTTAATTTAGGGTCGCTGGCGGTCTAATAAACCTAGAAAGTCAAGAAAGGTCAGGGAATGAATGACGACCTGGAAAAGTGAGGAAATTTATGGGAGAAATCTGGGAATTTACAAGTAAAATGCTCAGCAACTTACGCTGGTGCCATTCAAGAGAGTTCGAACTACTACAGAGTGCCTTTTTTTATCTTAAATCTCTTGAAGTGAAGATTCTGTCCATAGTATAGCAAAAGTCAGCGTAATCAAGAAGAAAAAAAATACAAGTGGAGGTTTTTTTGAAGGTCAGAGAAATTTTCTTTTGATCAACCAGTCAAAATTTTCTTTTGATCAACCAGTCAAAATTTTCTTTTGATCAACCAGTCGAAATTTTCTTTTGATTGACCAGATGAATCTTCTATCAATGTGACTGCTCAATCAAGAGCCCATTCGACTGTTCATTGGTCTAAAGCTCTGAAGATACGGCTGGTGAACCTATCAAACATTTGACCAGTTGATTGGCAGTGGAATTGACAGTCAATTGACCAGTCGAGTTGACAGAAGACAATTTGACTGTTCTTTTGTATATTTGGTTATTTCTTCCTTGATTTTCAAATCTATCTGTGATTTAAAAATACATGTGAGTGCAACTAAAAAGTTATTTCCTTACTGACAAAAGATTGACCTTGTTGGATTCAACTGTCAACTAACTTCAATTTTTTTCCAGGATAAACACTGGCTCCTGCGGTTAGGTGACGTGCCTCTGCCTGACTCTATGGTCGACACAATTGACACAATCCATGCTCGCCGGTTAGAAACGCTTTTGTCTGTTGATGATATGGTTGAGAAAGTAGTGCTAGAGCTGAAGAAATTTAATTTGGTAGAAGAAACAGTTATAATATTTACCTCAGACAACGGATACCACCTAGGTGAGTGAAATGTGAACTTCCTTTGAAAACTTTCGGTATTAAAGTTTTCGCTGCCTTGTCCCAGAAGAAAACAGGGTCAAAATTTGAGAGAAACCCAGGTTATAAACTTAAAATCATATAACCACAGGTGCCAAAAGTGTTACTAAACATTGGTCCTGCATTCTGAATCCTGTTGAAATGGTAGATCAATCAATATATTGCAAAGCACGATACGCCATTGATTCTCTTCCAATTTTGGGTGAGCACCTCTGTAACACACTAGTCTTAAGCAGTTGTCCGCTTATGTTTTTTTTCAAAACTTCCAATGTAGATCAACCTCTGTTTAAATTTGCTGAAACTTCTGATGGTGTTATACATTTTACTTTTAGCTCCAATTGCTTTGTAGCAGAGAAAAATGCTATCTCTCAGACTAATTTTTTCTGCAGGCCAATTCAGCCTTCCATGGGACAAGCGTCAGCCATATGAGTTTGACATCCGTGTGCCACTGTTTATTCGCGGTCCCAGCATCAAGCCCAAATCCGTCATCTACAGTCCGGTTGTAAACATAGATCTTGCTCCCACAATTCTCGATCTTGCTGGGATTTCAACACCTGACTCAATGGATGGCAGTTCTTGGCTACCTTTGTTGAAGAAAACTGCTTCAAATAAAATTTCACCTCGAACATTTTTGGTGGAGTATCATGGAGAAGGGAACAGGAAGTCAATCGATGAGAAATGTGGCCTAAAAGACCCAAACTTAAAAGTAAGTGTAAAACCTTGTAAAACCTTTTTTTCTTTTTTTTTTTCATCAAAATTGGCAATTGTAACCTTCAATGGTAGACACATGAAGACTCAAACTCGAGTAATTGATATCAGAGCAAAGTGGAGTGCTCTGCGGACATTTTGGCTTAAAAAATGTTTGCAAATGTCAAACCAAACTGGATTTACGTCTAGCAACCTATATAACAAGGCAGGAAATGAAATCGAAAATGATTCAATCTGGTTCAGGAAATAGCAATTGGACTACATTTTGCAATTAGGAATTAGGAGATCTGGCTACAAAACAAGGAATAAACCATTGGTTTGAACATGTGCGTTTTTATGGTCAGAAATTGTAGTTCCTAATTGCAACGTGCGGTCCAATTTGTAGCAGTCAGCAAAATTGAGTTTTGGCCATTAAAATGTACCTATGTAGAGGGAAAACATAATTTTCAAAGTAGACTGCCTGAACTGGCATTGCTTTTTCATCATATTAATAAAAATCAGTGCTGTATAATTGCAAGAGTCGCAACCATGCTCTATCTGTTCTGGAAGGAAATTGTTAGGAGAGTCTCGGTTTCATATTTTTTCTCAATCTCATTGCTATTTCTAGCTGATTTGCAGCTTGTATAGGCTAGCTGGCAGGGCAATAGTTTATTAAAATGAGTTGAAAGTATTGACTAGCAAAAATAGAGGAAATAAAGAAAGAGCATAGACGTAAGAAGTAAGCTAAAAGTAAGCAGCATCCTTATTTTCCCAATTTCTGAATTTCATCTGCACAAGGTTTTATGGCCCCTTGTCAAAAGTTGATAGCAAAAAGCAGGTTTTAGTAGATGCAAATTGTTCATTCAGATCAAGAGAGGATCTTATTCGAGAAAAAGCCTGGGACTTCTTGGATAAAGAATTCTTGAATTCAAATTATTTTGCCTCAGTATCTACTTTATAACCTCTAGGCATGCTTTATTACAGTATTTTATTCTTCTATTCCTGTAGGAGTGTCGTGTTAGAAATGATTGTAAATGTCAAGACGCTCGCAACAACACTTACTTTTGCTTAAGGTCCATAAGTGAAACTGATGATCTCTCCTATTGTGAGTTTCAAGACTCAGAGGTAAGAAAATTTACTGTAACCTAGCTGTGATCACTAATGTTTCTTGTTTCCCTTGTTTTCTCACATGATGCTAGCTATCAGGAATGCAGAAAGTTCCTGGCCTTCCAATTTTCCAAGTTCCAATTTTTCCAATTTCGTAATTTTGAAAATTTAAACACATATTTCTCGAAATAGCAAAAACAGCATGCACTTATGCGCTTTGTTGCCTAGGCCCCCTATTCTCTGTTCATAAAAATAATAACGTAAAGGACTGAAAGGTGTTCTCTAAATTTTTCTTTTTTTTTCTTTCAGAATTTCATTGAGTATTATGATCTCAAAACAGACCAATACCAGCTGAATAATCTTAGACACAGCTTATCCTCCTCGCTGCAAAACAAATATTCCAGCAGGCTAAAGATCCTTCAGCACTGCTCAGGGCCAATCTGCAATGAGTTACAGGTTTAATTCCTATTAGTGATATGAATGATTGAAATATCTTGACCGTTCTGTCCTTTTTCTACTGTCAAAATAAAATGGTTTTTTTTTTCATATATCCTTTATGTTTTCTTTCATATCCTCGTTCAACACAAGCACCTTTATTTTAATGAGGGTCTGATATTTGCTCTAATGGAAAGAAAGGATGATAATACATATACCTAGTTTGTTACAGTATGGCATATCGCAGTTTTTCCATCTTTTTTATTGTCCTGTAAGACAAACCTGGATCCCCTTTACGAATATGCAGTGCTTAGCTCATTCTCCCTTTCTATTCATGCTGGTATTTTTTATGAACTATGACCCCTGTAAAATGTATTATTTGATTTAATTGATCAAAAAAAAAAAAAAAAAAAAAAAAAAAAGAAGCTGCGGTGCAGACATTTCATGAAAACGAGGTGACAAGCAGTAGCCAAATCTCTTAAAATAGTTTTTAAAATACGCTGTAAATCACTCAGGAAGTTTCAGGGTAGTAACAAGGGACAAAGTTATTTTACAAAAATATTTTATTGCATTGTGATCAATTTAAATTCAACAGTTTGTTATACAAATAAAAATGAAATTGTATTAAAACGTCAACTTGGTGTCATATTAAATAACAATAAATAAGATATTCAAGATCGAATTCATAAAAACAACAAACCACTCACCAGCTTTTCAGTATCAAGTTCAAAATTGAGGTAAACATGAGCTGGATTTGAATAGCATCCACTAGAATCAGCAGATCGATGGCCAGAATGCGAAACCATGTATTTCGAAAAGAAGCAAGTCAATGTCATAGCTTGAAATTTACACAGTATATTCTGCTGACTCAGAAGAAAAATCGGAGAATTTTTCAAGAGATTATGTTGGTTGGTTTTCAGAAGAAAAAATTAAGTCTGACAGGAACTCTGCAACTTTGCAAACGGAAATACATGATTCTGCTTCTTGGCCATCGACATCTGCGTTTCATCACTTTCCAGTCCAAGTGTCACAAGCGCCGTTTTTGCTCAAACGCTATGTTGCCCGAAATTTCAATGTTCTTGTGATTTCTCCCTTAAACATTTTGCACAGTCTTTTATGCAAATTTCTAGAATTCATCTTGATGACAAAAAAAAAAAAATATCATGTAACACTTTCATGGGGTTCTCTTCATTAGTTTTTCTATAAAACACTGGAGAAGTTTGACAACATAGTGTCAAAGGACGATTGGCACTAGTAATACTTCAGCAGGAAAGTGACAATTTTACCTTACCTAATTACCTCTCATAGGCTATTTGTTCAACGGAGATAAAAGCAAAATGGACCTCGGAGCTTACTGCGAATTTCCTCTGGATTAAAAAAAACGCTCACAAAATTTTAAACTAGAATGTTGCTTGATTTTTTTATTAAAAAAAAAAAAAAAAAAAAACATAAGAGGAAATTGGGGAACATTAAAATAATGTTCATCTAAAAAAGTTTGTATGGGTGCAATTGAACTGATTCCAATCAAAACCATCACTCATGGTCTGGATTCCAAATCCAAGTTAGCCCAAAATCTGGATTTCGAAAGAGGGCATGAATTTGAGACTTTTAACCTAGAGATTCAGCGCTGATTCAAAAATGTTTCACCCTGAATAGTTAGCCTGCTTGGAACCCTCATTCTGCTGGTATTCAAGAGGTAACATCTACTATTTGGGAAATTCTAATTTCATTAGGTATGAACGATAAATTTTTCATGCTGAAGTTATTTGAGGGAAATTTTTCTTCTCATGCCCCTTTAATTTTTCTTGTTTAGTAGTTTCACTTAAATGACGAGTTTATTTATACAGTCAAAATCCTAAAAATCAATTAGGAATGGGGGAAGAGACAAAGAAAATTACCCACAAATTTTCATGGCCTGGAAAGCCTCATATCAAATTAAGAGCTTCATGAGTGATTCTCTTGACTTAAAAATACCTTTTTACAAAAGTGGTACTCATAAATAAGCTCACTGAGTGTTGAAACATAAGAAGTTAAAAAATAATCTTTGATAATTATTATGGTGTAAAAATTAACAGATTGCTTTCCACACCAGTGATTGTATCTAGCCCGAGATATGTCTCTGCTGATGCCACAAAGACTGATTAGAAGTTTCCGTTATTTGATGAATTTGTAATTATTAGCTCAAGCTTGCTTCAGCAAATTACGAAGAAAACTAACAAGTGAACAATTAAACAACCAAATACAGGAAAAATATTGGAATTGTTGGTTCTCATCAACATACCCATAAAAAAGACCAGTCAGTTGTGGCATCAGAAAAAGCATTCTAAAAGTTAGCATATTAATTATGATGATAATGAAAAATTTGAGGTATGAAGTGATTTCTGTAAAATATAAATTTAGGAATAAATGTTCACATGGAGAGGACATGAAATGTAGGATGCAACTGCAACAACTTCCGGTGAGAAGACCTTTTTTAAGTAAGTGAGTGTTGTAATGATTATATATTCACCTGGAAACCTACAAATGCAACCAGATGAATAATAACAGTAATTGGTATTGTCAAGAACGAATACTTATAATTATACTAGTGTTTTTGTTCGCATAAAAAGTTAAAGCGTTTTTAAAACTATCGTCACGGGGAAAGCTTCGAATAGAAAAATACTAAAAAAGAAGACATACCTAGAAAAATAAAGTAAAAAAGTGAAAATCGACTGTTTTAGGAGTTGCCACGTTTGCTGATTCAAACATGTTTTGAGAAATAAAAATGCAAAAATCACTGAATGATAATATTCCTTTTAGGAGACTTACAACTGTACAAAATACCACAAAATTTTAGTAAAAATTCTATCAAGATATCAATTTTTACATACATTGAAAAATTGTTGGCAATTTTCGCATAATTTTTTCCCTTCTATTCTTGCTGTTTTAGGTTAACTTTCTCCATTTGAAATTCCTGGCTAGAGAGAGCTTCATGATTTTATTATTTTTCTTTTTTGTTATTTTTTTTATTTAAAAAATAACATTTTATGGAGGAATATCTCAATATTTTCCCTGTTAACATTGAATCAGTAATTAATGTGGCTGAAACCACAGGGGCAGTTTCTGCAGAGCTGCTGTATTCCAGGAATTTCACACAGACCATGTGATTTAATTTGACTACAAGTGAAATTCAGTGTTAAGATTCCTGCAGCATCCAAGATTGATTGACAAAAGAGGAAACAGAGAATCGCTTTTAAATGCTGAATACAATTTTTTAGGAATCAAAAATACCAGTTCCCAACAGGATTTACAGAAATTTAATGAGCTTGTTCTCAAAATTATAATTTTTGCAGCGAGGGTTTGAAAGATTTTTAAAATGTAAGTTCTTGTAATAAGCACTCCTCAAAATTCGTAAACGAGAAATTGACACAAATCATCATGAAGAAAAAAATCTTCATTTGTGCAATATTGTCAAATCATGTGAAATTTAATAACTCGTTGATGAAAAATAAAAACGCTGATTGAACTATAAAGCCCATTCCGTTGAATCAGCTATTGAAGTTAAGGACTGAGATGATACAGAGCTCTACGGTTTAACAATTGTTAAAAAAAAACAGAGAAATGAAACATTTGAACACAAAAAACTGAGGAGAACAAACGTACAAAACTTTAAAAAAATATAGCTGAAACTACTGAAAGGCTCAATGTACATGGTTGGTTGCAATACTTAAATATTACTAAACAGAACGAATAAAACTGAGAGGAAAGAACAAACTTTTTTTCATTTAAAGAATTATCTTGAAAGAAGAGACCCTTGATAATTTTCTCAGAAAGGTCAAAATTATAAAGTGGAACCACCTCCTTATGCACAGGACCAACACTTCAATAGTTATCAAAAATAAATGGTTTCTTAGAAAATTCCTTTCGAATCGGATGTTGTTTTTCTCTAGTGAACGGCAGTTCATGGCAGGAAAGAATTTCGAAGAATGTCATGTTTTCGTATTTATCTTTAATTCATAAATAATTTAATTTCTTGTCTGGAACTTGAACTTTACAATCTGCTACGACTCCTGGAAGCTTCAAAGCTGAGGTTACGCACTTATTGCTCCCGTAAAAAAATATATAAAACATTAAATATTCTCATTTAAAAATGTTCCTGGATTCTTTCTCCTTGCATATGTCCTTGCATGCCTACCGGGATAAAAGCGAAAATTAAGACGAATGCTTAAGAAGCAAATTTAGACCCATGCTCGGGACTATTCTCGATACTTCAATGCCGCCAACTTGCAAGAAAAAAAAGAAGGGAAAAGTGGAGTGGGAGGCGTAGCCTCATTTCAAATTGTGATTAAAATCTGAGAAAAAAACACTACGCTCTTGGCAAGGAACTTTTTTTTCTTGTCAGTACCACTTAAATTTGAAGGTAAATGCTGCTGCGTCACTTTAAAAGGAACCAAAAATAAATTATAATTCTGAATGATTTAAAAAAAAGAGCGGACGGGGGTACTAAGAATGTAGCATCGACAAGAGCAGAATTCACCGCAAAAAAATTAGACTTCTTTAGATAGAGATAAAAGGGAAAAGAGCACAATTGGAAACGTTTGCTTCTCAAAGCCCTCTAAATCACTTCATTTTATGAAGATAGATATTCCTCAGTTTTCAGCAATTAACTTAAACAGTGCTCAATTTTTTTTAAAAAAATTGGAATGTTCAGACACAAGAAAATTTGGTTTTGTTTCACAAGTATAAATAAAAAAAAAACATAAATAGGAAAAAATACTTAATAACCTTGAAAAATTGTCCACTATGATCAGAAATAACACATTAGATGAGGATACAACGATTCAAAGTAAACAAATACAGTTGCAATGCTACGTCAAATGACACAATTCAATATTCAACAATAAAAATAAACTCAACACAAACTGTGCTTCTAACATTGTAAAAAAGGGATTACAAAATAATTAAGTAGGATACATGGAAATCAAAATATCATACTTTAGTTCTCTCCTTCTGCTCATTTCTTTGCAAGAAAATCGCATTTAAAAGGAGAGATTTTTAAAAAGCACGAATTATTATTTCTACAGGATTAAAGGTAACCAGAGTACAAAATATTTTCACATCTTACTATAAAAAAGCTTAAGTTTGTGACCCAAAGAGCAGTATCATAAGAAAGTAAGGCTTGAAAGTTGAGTTTGTAGAAGCCTTAAGTATTGGGTATTAAGTTCACTTGAAAAAAAAGGGGGGGAAGGGGAAGAATATTGAACATTGTTTAAGATTCAAAATGCAAAAAACAAAAAGAAAGCTATGGACATTGCTTTCTTGATATACTACTAGCTACTTTGGGTCCCAACTCTGCAGGGTGAATAATTTAAGTAGTTGGACGAAACAATATCACAATGGGCTAAGTTATGAACAACTTACTCGTAATGATTGTACGTTCTGAAAAGAGTGGGCAACAATGGCCCTCCACAAGGTGTGAGAACTCATCTTGCAGGACTCATGGTTTTGGCTGCACCCACTTGTAGGAGCCATAATACTTGAAATTGTTTTTGAGGCAAAGGTCATCTGCTTCTTGCGGGCCACGTGAACCGTACCTTAAGCAAGAAAAGAAATACATAAATTTTCATTCAGCCACTTTCTCAAATATGACAGTTCATGAGGAGAAGGATTTTAGCTCAAAATAGTGAAGTATTCAGAAGATCAATTTTTGTCCTATTAGGCTGAAGAATTGTATTTTGAGATTTCGATGAGAAACTCTCTCGTGCCCTTATGAACAAGTAGCGAGCAGTTTAGTCCATTTTGGAGCAAATAGATGGTGTAAAGCTGCTCAATTGTATGGAAACTCCAGTCCTTGAACATGCTTTATTAGAAGTTTGAATAGATTTTCTTGCACCTACGTCTTTTGAAGGATAAACTTTCAAAAAATTCAGGCATTTTAAGTCCCAAAATGTTTGTAGAACATTCCTCAAAGCTCTTGTATTAATAACTTTACTTCCAGTTTTGGTGGGCCCTTTTCTTGTGGATAGTCACAAGTAAATATGGTATTCTAGCCGTCAATTGCTAAAATATAAATTGCTACATACTCATCATACCATAATAACTGCTATTGGTGCAAGTAAATAAAAAGAGTGAACTTCTGAAGCAAACTTTAATAACTTATTGGTATGAAAAAGGAGGCATGGCATTCAAAATCGCATAGAAAAATAAGGAGAAGACAAAAAAAGAGAAGACAAAAAAGGTCAAGTGTTAACTTACTTGTACGGTATTGGATGAATCTTATCTTTCTCGATTGAGTGAAGAAGGGGCGTGAAAATTCGCCACGCTTCGTGTAATTCATCTGATCGCACAAAATGCATTTGAGAGCCACAGAATACATCCAGGATTAACCTCTCGTATGCATCAGGAAGCTTTGCACCCTGAAAAAAAGCATAAAAAAAGCATGAGATGAACGTTTCTTTTAAAGAATCCAAAAAAGAGCAAGTACGAGAGCTAATTAAATGCCTTTCCCTATTGGAAAATAATTGTTTCCCTGTTATAACTAACAATTCATTTAAACGTCTCTCAGAACTCTGAGATAAATTTTAAAAATATCTTAAAGATGTAAACAAAAACACTATGCTGAGGGTAAAATCAAAATAGAACCGGTTAAAATAAAGTAGATGCAATGGGATCATCAGGACACTTTCAGCTAGAATCTGCCTAATTCTAACACAGATTGTCTTGTGAGTTGTATCTCCTTAAGTTTCATTTCTTTGACAAAAACTAAGCGATATTTTACCTTTAAATTTCGTGACAACATTTTTCAAAGTCTGGGAGTAATTTCCTGGAGATTACTCTTGGATCAGAAGATAAACAAAATAATTAATGAACTCACCTCATCACTTTTTCTATTATTTTATAATGATTTTAATTTTAATTTTATTTTCTTGGTACAATTGTTCATTTTGTTTATAACTAATTATAATGTTCATTATTATTTGATGGTCTAAACGTATTGCATACGATGAAACACGGTGATAAATACTGTTTACGTTGAAGATGGAAAAATTTCTAAAAGGCCTCCAAATCAAGTTCTAAGCAATCCTGTAATTTGATGAAATATTGAAAGACATATTTTTAGCCATACAAAATGTGAAGGTAACTTAATTTTCCTTCCTCTAAGAGTTCGCATTTTTGATAGAATTGATATTATCAGGTGCCCAACCAGGTCAATGTAGATTTGTGGTGAGTACGAGACAAACCTTGTAACGGCTGTGATACGTGAGATCTAGCTCTGTTTCTTCCATGTCAAAGGAGATCCCTGGTGTTTTTGTCATCATTTTTACATATACTGCCTCGCCTGGCTGCACTCGAATGACGAGTTCATTACGTTTAGGTTTCCCTTCGAAGATGTCACCAGGTACATCATTGTACTGAATTCGTACTTCTGCTTTCCGCTCGTTGAGTGCTGTGGAAAATTAACAGAGTCTTAAAACTAATGAAAATACGGATGAGAATTAGAATCGAGGTTCAAAAATTTTTAAAAAATATTTTCTTTGTCTATGAAAGTAGAAGAGAAGACATATGACCATTTTTTGGAGTCTGTAAAACTTCCTGAATGACTTATTTATTTCTGGGTATTTTTTCAATTCTCTGTGAGTTGTCAAGGGGGAAGAGACACACATTTTGCATTGAAACTGTTCAAAAAGCCAAAACTTTAAATTTTTGTCCATCATTACTGTAAAAAGCTTCGGTTTTTGGGGCTACTCCCTAAATTTCTTGAGTTTTCCTGGCCCTTAAGAGCCCTGATTTTCTTCAATAATGTTAGAATAATAAACTGTAAACTCATTGGTAGCTGAATTATCACATAATTGCAAAACTTTGTTGTCAGAATTGAAAAATTTAAGCCAGTTCAGGCAGTTTAGCCAAAGATGTGAACGTAAAATTTTAAAGAATAATTATGAAATGAAAGAGGAATAATTATAAAACTATAAATAGAGGTAAATATTGACAGATGCAATTTTTCTTTTCTTTTTCCACCTTTTAAAATTCTTTCTTTATGAAGAATAATATGAGAGAAAAGAAAATTTTACTTCAGTATCACTAACTATTTTTATAATCTATAGTTATGCGCTTAAACTTATGGATGATTTACCTGGCATCCAAAATTAGAAAATGTTAACCATTTTATTCTTCAAATTAGCACTTGTTTTAAAGGGGTGTTTTTTTTTTTCAAAAGTGCGGTGGCAATATAAAAATAAAAACGATAGTGTATTTTTCGAAGAGAATACACTAAAACATTGTATTTGTCCTACGATCAATGACTCAAGTATTGTGAGAGTTTCAAGAACCACTCTTGCGTTCAAAGCGCAGAGAGGAATTACCTTTCCCACATCTAAGAATGAACGGAACTCCATCCCAGCGCTCATTGTTGATTTTGAGGACAGCTAGAGCATACGTCGGCGTGTTAGAGCCCATTGGAACGGTAGGGTCATCCAGATAGCCCAGTTTTGCCTCTCCTTCTCCATTTGGATCTCCAACATACTGACCTAAAACAACGTTCTCTGCATTCAGCTCTGGGATGCACTTAAGAACCTTCACCTGAAAACATAGCAAAGACACAAGCTCATTAAGTACCTTTAGAAAGAGGTAAATTGTTGGTTTCAGAAAGAGAGCAGGATTTTCATTATTTCTTCATTTTCAACTTCCCTGACCCCAAAACTTCCGAATTCTCTGATTCTTTCAGAGCTCTTTGAATTTCCCACTTCCAGGGATTCAAATTACGGAAAAAGGCATTCCGAAACTGTGTGAGCTCTTTCAATTTTGCACCAGCTGAAGTGGCCAAGCCGATGAGTTACTCGCAAAATTACCTATCTTTTCCGGATTGCAGAATGTTCAATGACTTTCCAAGTTTTCCAGAACCTCCAAAGCCCTAAAGAGGTGTTATCAGCTACCTGATCAAATTTTTCAAAAGAACAAAAAAGAAAAACTATTTGAAAAACAAAAAGTTGGTTAAATTTGAAAACCGAAGGTTTTTAATTGTGTGAGATGGCAATGAACGACCCCAGCAGGGTGATTATTGAAATGACATCGACTCTATGTCGCCGCATTGTCGTGTCGCGCAATCGACTGAGTGCCACTCAGTCGATTACGCGTCATGACAAAGCGGCGACATAGAGTCGATATCATTTCAATAATCGCTCCGCAGAGCAAAACCTGAAATATTTTGAATAAGGGGCTGAGCATAGAATTAAACTGAAATTGGAGGAGACCACGTGTCAAGACGGTTCATTCATTGAGTTTTCCAACACCAAGTTTCCTTTTCCTATGGACAGCCATGCTTAGGACAGAAGTCACAACAACTTAATTCCAAAATCTTTCCGTATTGATCAACACACAATACTTTTGGAACTTATGGTTTGACTTCAAACATGAGTGGGACCCTTCCCTTGACAGCACTAACCTTCTCATTCCGGATGTCGTCAGGGTGGATGGTTGCAGGTTTCTCCATGGCCACTAAACTTAGGATCTGGAGCAAGTGGTTTTGCATGATGTCTCGGATAATTCCGAACTCATCGAAATAACCACCACGACCCTGGGTTCCGAATGGCTCCTTGAATGTAATCTGGACGGAGGCAATAAACTCGCGACACCATGCAGGAGAAAATATTCGATTTCCAAACCTGGAAATCAGAGACATATTTAGAGCTACTGGCGGTACAATAAACAGACAAGTAAAATTAAAATAAACAACATTTCAGAAAGTTTTTTCTTCCTTTTTTTGGAATTACCAATTATGTTAAACTTTCAAGTAGGTATGACTGAAAAATATTTAATTTTTTTTTTTGCTCATTTTTTCATTTTATTTCACTCCAACATACTATTTTATTTTCTTTGCTCTGTTAAATATGAGTTGTTTTGCAGAAAATTGATACATACACTTCTATATTATTGTAGGGACTAGAATTTCTTATGATGAGGGGTGACTTTTGCAAAAAAAAGAGTGATATCATATTTTTATGGGAGTATCTTGCTTTTTTCATGGGTAATTGAGAGGCTTTGAAATAATTTACGACAAATTCAGAGTAATTATACTTCCATGGATACATAATTTGTTTTCTGTGGTACAGGATGTAATTTGGATTACCTTCAAGGTAAAGATTTGACACTAATTTCTTTTCTTCCTATTTTTTTAAAAAAAATAGCAGACACCTAGTATGCTCCAATATTTTCCGGCTTCAATATTGAATAGGTAGAGCTGTGTAGGTAATGATAAGCAAATAAGTTTGTAACGGTGAACTTTATGTTCGTGAAGAACACAATTCAGCTGTTTTAATTTTTTAAAGCCTTAAGATCATATGAAATAGGGTCAGTTCCAGATTTTGCTGTTGAAGCAGGTTGAAGTGCGACGAGCGAATGATTCTCCGCAAAACGCGTTGGAAGCAGTTTTATCAAGATGCCATCCAATAATACTTGCTTCGTGGCGCTCGTGAAGTATCAAGCAAAATTGAAGGCGGTTCTTGTACGCACGGGCGCGACGACTTTAATCGCACTGCATGCCGCGCGGCCGCGCCACACAGTGGATCGAGTCAATTAGTGAGGTCGGACATGAAATTTTTAGCTAAAACTGAAAATTTTGATGTTAATTTTGTCACATTTTAAATTTCAAGGGATGTTCCTAGGAGAAAATTTTACGAGAAAACCATTGGAACCATTTTAAGAACCTCAAAATTTTGTATAAACGGAGTTATAGGCGTTTAAAGTTTCCAAATTTTGTCCGACCTCTCCTATTGACTCGATTCACTGCGCGCCATTTGCCGACGGCCGAAAGCAAAAATGCTCAGTTCACAAGCGCGTAAAAGCCAAAGACCCGTGGAATTCGGCGATTATACTGGAGGCTTTGCACCGATGCTAAAAAATTACGATTGAGCAAAGGCCGTTTGATGAGAGTATGTACTGACCTCAAAGTTATCAAATTCTGGACCATTTCTTTGCCGAGGTAGTGGTCGATACGGTAGATCTGCTCTTCGGGAAACAGGGACGCGAGGTGCTGCGATAATTTCTCCGAGCTTGCTGCGTCCTTTCCAAAAGGCTTCTCGATAATAACTCGGGTCCAGCCACTAAAAAAGAGAAAATCAGAGTCTGTAATAAAACAAGAGAGCATTCACTTCATCAAACGAAGGAAAGCCAATCCAGGTATGAGAGTCGCTCTTATCAGGGTTGCTACAGAATTGAAATGGGAAAGAAATTCCCTGACATTTCCCTGATTACCCGGACACATTTTGGTGAAATTCTCTGTCAATAAATTGAAGATGTGACGGATGGTTAAGAAGGCATAATTGATAATAGTTTTCGGGCAAAATTTCTTGTTCCAAATCTCAAACCCATTCTAGAAAGCAAATGAAGGTGATTAAACAAATTTTCGTCATTCTTGTCATTTTCCCTGACATTTCCCGGTAATCCCTGGCTTTTTCCCTGACATTTCCCGGTTTTCCTGACTGTGGTAACCCTGTAAATTCTTATTTTCTCGTGGGAAATTTGACAAGGCCTGAAGGTTAATACGGCGTTTTCCCTTAGGACAGGAGTTTAGACTATGGTATAGTGTGTGACTTACTGGGTGCCCATGCAGGTGTTCCTGATGTGGACGGTGACGGGCTCGAAGACGGAGGGCGGGAGGGCGAGGTAGAAGAGGCGGTTGGCGGCCCCGGTCTTGGGCTCGTGGCTGATGAGGTCCTGGTTCAGGTTCTCGAAGTCGGCCCGCGTGTCGTAGCTCCCGGCCACGTAGAAGTTGAGCGCCCAGAACTCCTCGTGTCGGGCCCGCTCGTCCTCCTTCACCTGAAAATCAAACACCTTTTGTCACTCCTCCACCCAGAAATTTGGAAGGCCAACATAGTCATGATTTCTCATGCAACGGGTTTGGGAGTAAAAATTCCCGTACATCACGAAAAACGACGTTTGTAGGGACATTTTTCGGTCAAGGGGGAAGGGAAGACGTTATCAATCATTCCCATTAAATTAGATGCCATTCCCGTTTTGTCTCTGATAAATTTGGCTAAGATATTTACCCCTGACTTTCCCCTGTTTCCAGGTTTCTCAGCTCTGCGCAGTCTCTCCTGGCACGGAGAAAAAAACTTCGCGCGTGGGACCCGAAGTTGAGGTCATATGGATCTCTGAAGTTTTCGGATCACGTACCTAAAAACTTGAGGTCCAGCTGTTGAAGTTCGGGTCAGACATCTGAAGTACTCCGGTACATACCGAAGTGCCTCGATGTCTGACCCGAACTTCGGCAGCTCGACCTCAAGTTTTCGGATGCGTGATCAGAAAACTTCAGAGATCCATATGACCTCAACTTCGGGTCCCATGCACGAAGTTTTTTTCTTCATGAGGCAGGGCTAGGTTAGCGCTCCAGGACCTGCGGTGCTGGTGGATAAAAGGGTCCGCACATTGCAGGTTGTATACTTTGTAAATTGAAGGCAATCCACGTTTCCAAAGAAACGGAGGGCCCAAGATGCTCACACTTTGGTGCTAGGAGATCAAAAAATACTAATTTAGAAGCCTCGGGGCCCCGGTGAAAAGAGCTGTAGTTCTTGAGGAACCGCACAAATTATAACAATTCCTGAAGTCTATCAAAATTCCAGTCTCAGGTTCTCCAAAACTCTGATTTTACGGGTGTAGGGCCCTGAAAATTCTGGTCTCATCCCCCCAATCCCCACAACAAAGAAACAAATTCCGGAATGCAGGCCCCTATTTGGTTTGATCAATCCCCTAGCCAAGAGAGAAAGAAGAAATTTTCATCGAAATCCCAGTCTCAAGTTTTCAAAATTTCCTTTCAGAGGGCCTCAATTCTAAACTTTAAGGGCCCATAATCCCTGAAATCCCAATTTTAGGACCTCTTTAAAATTTCCAAGACTCTGAGAGGCCCCCAAAAATTTGATCGGATCACTCGCAGAGCAAAAACATGGAAATTAATTATAGTAAAAAACCGTTCGTGGGGGATCCGTGGGGCCGGGGGCCAACGGGTAGATTGTTGAATCACTATCGAATAAACCTGATGGATAAATCCCTATTTTAACAATGCTTCATATCGATCAAGGCCATTCGATATCGATTCAACATCGATCCTGATGGATAAATCTCTATCTTAGCAATGCTTCATATCGATCAAGGCCATTCGATATCGATTCAACATTGATCCTGATGGATAAATCTCTATCTTAGCAATGCTTCATATTGATCAAGGCCATTCGATATCGATTCAACGATCGAGCCGCAGAGGTGCTATAGCACTTCGGACCCGCGGCTAATCCGGCCCTGCCTGGAGGTAGTCAATTTACTGAAATTTACTTCAGCAGTAGAGTTTGAAGGAGCCTCGATTTATTTTCTTATTCAAACTCAACTTGAGTTGAGAAGATTAATTGAAAAAAGAATAAAAAATGATTTGAAACGAAACTTAGCGACTTCTGGTCGCGTGGGGCCGATTAAAGCAAGACACGAATTCCATCGGTAAATATTGAACTATCGCCTCGGGCTCCGTGTTGACAACCTGTTTTCACAAACAGCAACCTACCAATTATTTACTCAATATCTGAAACTCCTGGCGTTTGATTAATTAATTTATACATTTCCTGTCGCACAGACACGCAATGTAGGGTGATGGTAAAGGACGCGGTATTGTAACAGTTACAAAGCCGCGGAAACTCAAGTCGACTTCACAGAGAGCCGTTATTTCGGCCCGTCACAATCGAAATAATGCACGGGAAACGATTGAATCAATCTCCTAACAACCAGTCCACTCCGTTGTGGGAGCTCGAGTGTTGAGAAAAGTTCTTTTTTTTTTTTTTTTTTTTTTTTTTTTTTTAATATATATATATATATGGAAATCTTGGATTATTCTAAACCAGGATTGCAAGTTTAATCAAATTTCAAAATTCTCTGTCTTTTTGGAAAAATTTCCTGGCCCCATTGTGCTGAAATTCCCTGACATTACCCCTAACTGCTTACGAAAAAAACAAGAGAAATGGGGTGATTTGAAAACAGCGATGCAAACTTTAAGGCACCGCACTGGCTGGTATATATTAAGTTGAAACTTGCGAATAAACCGAAAGACATCGAAGATGCTGCCTGGATGTGTTTCCATGCCTGAATGAGGAAAAATCTACGAAAAGGCAGAGAAAAACGAATCAAGAGCAGATAGGTGTTAATGTTTTGATCCCTTCAAGTTGACCTAACGCACAAATCGAGAAATCTAGTGCTCACGGCACTCTTTTTGCGGCATAAATTCCCCGAGAACTAGGCGTTGCTGACGCGCTGCACCGGCGCGCAATGGCGATTTTAGCTGTAAAGTCGCAACCTTGAGAATTTCCCTAACTTTTCAGGTTGTTTTCAAATTCCCTGACTTTTCAAAGTTCTCCCTGACCCTCGCAACCCTGTAAATTGATAGATTTCTATCGTTACTAACTCGCAAAACACGAAGCCCCTAAACTTTAATATTCGTTTTTTTTTTTAAAAAAAAAGAAAAGAAAAAAAGATACAACTCGTTCAGCCATACTTTTGTCAGTAAGGGGAATTTGTGAGAATAGGTATCACTATCACTTTACACTTCACTAAACTTTACACAAACTTTACTAAATACGGATACTAGAACATAGTTAGTTTTTGGACTACCGCTCTCTTTTTGTGCCGTAGTATCTTGATTTATTTTGCGAGGAAAGCTCCGTACTTTTGAAGGATGCCTGTCATTCTTAATATGTTGGAGCGCCTTCAATTTCTTATGATATTGTACAATACCTCTGGTGTGAAGTAGTTGCTTCAGACGCCGTGGCACGCTGCGGCGCGGCGCGGCGGGCGGACAGAGAGCGCGAAACGCGCATTGGCGCCTACAAACCTAACAGGGATACTTCACGCATTGCGCAATGCGTGAAGTATCCCGGTTAGGTTTGTAGGCGCCAGTGCGTCGCCGCGCAATGCGTGAAGTATCCCTGTTAGGTTTGTAGGCGCCAATGCGTCGCCGCTCCGCTTTGTGTTAGGCTCTAATATTTAATCTCGCGGAGTCAGCGTTTTTCAACTCATGATTTTGAAGTGTTTGCACACTCTGTATTGACCATTGAACAACGTTCGTTTCACTTGAAAGTCTCGCCCTACGTCATGAACCATTCGAACTCGCAATCAAATCTCCCTCCGTAGGTAAAACTGAATTTCATTTTCCTCCCGATTATCACTTGACTGCCATTAAATCCTGATGGATTAAGTACAGTAAACTATCGGAGTAGAGGTAATTGTTCCGATTATTTACAAAGCTAAAGGAAGAAAGGAAGAAATATACATAATAGAGGAACCGGCTTGTTGGAGAAACTAACGACTTGAAGATTTTTTCGAGTGTTTTGAAGTTGAGTAATAATCCATTTATTAATGGAAAATTTTGTGCAAATTAAAGTTTTATGCTTCACCTGTAAAGCTGTACATTTAAATGTGAAAAAATCAAGCTATAAGCTCCAGGGTGTTTGTGATTTTTAGACTGAAATGTGATTTCGGTGGGGGTGGGGAGGAGTGGTCAGGTTCCGTTTGCCCACGGAAAAAGCGTCAAAAATACCCCTGTGGGATACACACCCTAGACCCCCCGCCCTGGTGGGTGGGGTCAAGAAAAAATCCACCCCCCTCTTTCGAAATGTCCGAATCAACCTGCAATGTCCTCTTGACACCAATCAATCTTATGCGAATATATTCAATGCGTTCAAGCTTTGCCCGGCTCAGAAAAAACGCCGTTTGGACAGTTGGAGGTTGCCATATTTCTTTTGACAAAATATTTCTTTCGGAGAAGTCATGAGTATTTTTTTCTCTTTTTTTTAATTTGTAGACACACTATACGTTAAATTGCGCAAAACTCTGAAAAATGCAAGGGAAAATACCCACACATAAATTCATTAAATTCTCTAAGAACTTCGCTTTGTATCATGAGAAATTTGGCAACGTTTGGATGTTAATGCGGCGGTTTTCTGAAGCTCGGGAGAGCTTTCTTCGTATCATTTTCTTGTTCGACGTGGCTACGCTCGTGGCGCGAGATTAAAAGAGCGAGCACTTAAATTCGCGCGCCCAAGTTCTCTTCTCGCCACTTTGCACTTCACTTTTTCACTTTTTTTATCAGTTGACATTGACCGATAACAATAAAACGATTGCTCGCTGTCTTCATCCAAATGAAAAGATCAGTCGCGAGCCTCAGCACGTAATACAAAGTAAAACATGATGTTCGAGAGAATTCAGGTATTCTTCCCAGATCTAGTGTCACAAAATTGAACCGATTAGTTTCCAAATCACGCAAGCGCCAAAATTTTGAATGCGAGAAAAATAAAAAAACCGTTTTATTCGCTTTAGAGTACCTTTATAGGGAGAGTATGGACAACTCGATTTGGAGGCTAGGTTTGATCAGGTCGTGTAGCTCTCGGGGCCCAAAAAGGTAGCAAACCTATGAACTCGAATTATCCAGTGGTACTAATCTTCAAAATAAAACTATTTACACTGATCCAAAATTATGAAAGCACGTATAAAACTTTGATTTCGCACGCGTTTTCTCAATTTCAATGTCTTCATCCTTAAAGACGCTTGTTTACAATGCGCTGTCAGCCACTTTGATTAATATTTCAAATGCATAGGTTGGCAGCAGCACTTTTCTGATGATTTTCGTTTTTTACATTGTCGCCCATTTAGGTAAAGGTACTCTAATTCGCTTTGTTGACGATCTTTGAATTCCAGAAAATATAGGTGTGTTCTTTTAGAAAGCTATTTCGAAATCAGACATGATTGATTATACCAGAAAAAACAAAGAAAAAACAACCCCTTTACCACCAAAATAGAGATTGGCTCTTACGTGATTTGGAAAATAATCAGTTCAATTACGAGGGAGCTTTTTTCATCGTAGAAGTCACGAGAATATCTTTAGTTGTCTTAAAATCGATCTTTTTCGACGGAACTGAAAGCTGTGCAAGATTGCGCAAATAACGGGATTTCCTAAATCTTTAGACCCTTTAGTAACAGATTCCCGATAAACATGACACTTTTTAGTGATTTCGTGACACAATTTGTTGTGCCTTGGCGAAGGAGCGTAACTGCATTTCAAAGTTGCGATATTTCCACTCGCTCATTGTATTTTTCCGAGGAAACTGCGGTTGGGTATTCCTTCACTGACAATTTCACTGATTCTTCGGAGTACACGCAAAACTGAGGGAAACGATGAATTGCACCGTCATATTATTGTAAAAAATTGAATTGTTCGAGTCAATGGGCCTCCAGACAAGGTATGAATTGAAGCACCATACTATATTATCTCTCTTCAAAATTGAACGAGGAAAACCAATCACACGACGGGAAGTCTGGAAATCGACTCCTAAGCACGATATGAATGTTCACTATTAACATTGGTTCATTGTAAGAATAGATTTAACGTCATTTGTATGATTTAACTTCCATTTGCTATGTGTTAAAATACTTGTAAATATCTCGTCCAGAAGTTGATTTTCGAACTTCCCGCCGAGTGAACAGTAATCTAAAATTTGAAGAGAAAACTAGTAACGTTAATTTTGAGTTCAGACCTTCGCCTGGGAAACAGTCCTAAACTATAACCTGAAGGTATTTTCCAAAAACTCCTAACGTAACAGATAAGTACAGCGGGCTAATTATTGAAATTGATAGACAAAGCTTTAGACAAAGAAGATATAGGGACAGTGTGGCAAAATTTCATGAGAAATAAAATCTTGAAATTTCAAGTGAAATATTTCATGAAATTTTAGAAATTTATGAAAGATATTGAAAAATACCGGTTCCTTTTCATGTTTCGCAAAATGTAAAAATCGCGACTTTCTTCTATTTTCGTGTGTTCGAGCGGATTGCATACTCTAACCCATGAAAAATATGAAATATTTCACAGTCTCGTGAAATTTCATGGAATATTTCACTGAAATTTTCAATCTTTCATTTCTTTCTTACGTTTCATGCTACCCTTTATGGAAAGTATGGAGCGGTCCTATTGGTTGAAATGGTTGGTTCCTGTACACTGAGGGTAATAGGGTTTTTCGTGGGTTGCCGCTAGATTGTCTATTATCTACCTTCTTTATGTCCATTGCAACCATCCGCTACCACAAATAGGATCCCTCCATTTCCCGTTTGTAATCTTTGCTTATAGATCTGTCAATCAATTTCAAAAATCAGACCGCTGTTGGTCTTATTTCACCCTTTGCCAGTATGATCTTGAGAGGGGTTGATTCTTACCTTCATGTAGGGCTCGCATTTTTCTCGGAGCTGTGGCACGGTGAGTTTGGATCGGGCGTATCCGTAGAAGAGTGTGTTGCTGGGGAGCAGACCATCCCGGAAAAGCCACCACAGGGTCGGGTAGATTTTCTTCTTGGCCAGGTCACCCTAGAAAATCAAAACAAAACAAAACAAATCTGTTAGATTCTTTAGAATGACGATCAGTTTCAACATTTTTGAACAGTTTAAGAAGGAAAAAAGCAAACATGTGGCATCATCAGAGAAAGAGTATCTCTCATGGAGAATGAAAAAAATTACGGGTGGAGATTTTGGAACATCTCGATAGAGGGAGATTTTGGAACACCGCGATAGAGGTATGTGCTATCCGTGGTTTTACCTTTGAAGCTTTACGCTAAATAGCCATAATACGAATAAACAGACGGTAATTGCTACTACTAAGGCTGGCAAAAAATTAAGGGCTCCTTCTGCTGGGCGGTTATGCCATTTGAGCTACTCAGAAGTCGAAATAATTGTATGAAACATTAGGGTACTTCAAGGGCGGTTTTTGTACCCGTTGATGAGCACTTTTTTTCTAAAACGACAAATATTAATACCCGACTCTGGGTGGTACCAAGCTCGTCGCGAAGGCACAAAAAACACGCACTCGCATGGCGACCGCCAAAATTTCCCGCGTTTCTTTTATTTGTTTAACTGAAGGGATTCTTGTTTTTGCGTGTCATTTTCAATGCATCCTATATGTACATCGTAAATAATGCTCGAATATAGCAGGAATAATTCAACGAGACCGCATACATTCGTTCATCTTGACCAATTAAGTTACGACATTTTTGGACTTAAAAATGCAGAGGGTTTAAAAACATAATACAGTTCGTAACTATCCTTATTTGGACCGCGTTTGACAGAAAGGAACTGAGCCACACCAGCTATTGCCAATTTTAACTAGGCAGTTTAATGTTTTACAAGAAAACGTTTGTGCGGATCCCTTTGAAAATGTTAAGGAATTCGCTTCATACTACGGAGAAAATTCACAGAAATTCGCACAAAAATCCATTCAACCGTTTTCATGTAAAAAATTAAATTGTCCGATTAAATTTGGCAATAGCTGATGTGGCTTGGTTCCTTCCTGTTTAACCCGGTCCATTTGATCTTCACTGAAGAAAATTATTCTTGTGCCTCCTATGCTTTCCTATCGCCTCTTTTCCAAAAAAAAATCATGTTATTATTTTTATTAAATATGATGAAGTTTTCGAAGTACGACAGTTAAGGTCTAAAAGTTTGTACGGTGCTGGACCGGATCATTAATGTTGCACATTTTCTTCTGGAGCGCGGCCAGTGGCGTGGCGTGCTTTGCGATATATCGATTGATCTGCCATTCAAACCTATGGAAAAGGATTGATGTACACGGTGATCGCGACAAACACCTAATAATCAATGGACCACTAGACAAGGTACGAATTTAAGCAATCTGATACATGTTTCTTAACCAGAATTTCACGTAAAACACGATTCACACTACGAAAATTACCGAAATCAACTTCTAACGAAGATATTAACGTTTTTATTTCGCACTGATTACGAGGAATTTGAACTCCCGCTCACAAGAAACTCAAGCTCTACGTGAGTCAAATCGCGCACTACAACGGTTTCAGCAAGCTTCTCAATCGAGCAATGTTCATTTTCCACCATGTGTTGTTCAAACTATTGGTAATTTGCTTCAGCTGAGCCAAAGTGTCAAGATTGAAGTTGAAGAGTTTTACATCGCAGAGATTGTCATGATAAACATTTAGCGTGCGATGTGAATCACGTAGAGCATTGAGTTTTCATGAGCGGGTGGTTTGAATTCACGCATCAAGAATCATTAAATATCTTCGTCAGGAGTTGATTTTGGTAATTTTCGTTGTGCGTATCGTGTTCTACGTGAAATTTTGGTTGAGAAACATGTATCAGAATGCTGAAATTCGTACCTTGTCTAGTGGTCCATTCTTTATAATAGCCTTAAATGGGGAAATATCGATAACCGATCATTCACGTCTCGCCACTGAGCGCGGCCCAATCCTCGCATTCTCATCGGTAATCGTTTCAACGACAAAAACAAGCTACTTTAATCAGAGATTATTAAGTCTGAAGGCTTTTCGCTACGTAAAAGCTGGGCTCTTAAAATGTCACTAATTCTTGAATTTCTTGACTGGGCCTGCGTACAAAATTCATGGAAAATCTTAAAATAAGATCCATGATCTGTCCCGACCACATCGGTCACCTTCACAGATCGTCGAGCCGATGAGCTTTGAAAGGCAACAGTCGACAATGGAGATGTTGCATGTGTGAGGAATTTTCG
This sequence comes from Bemisia tabaci, assembly GCF_918797505.1. NCBI lineage: Eukaryota > Metazoa > Arthropoda > Insecta > Hemiptera > Aleyrodidae > Bemisia > Bemisia tabaci. The sequence goes on along the minus strand of NC_092796.1, from coordinate 3,693,344 downwards.
ATTTGACTATGATACTTGTGTGAAAGTTCGCGAGAAACATGATAGTGCCACTGGTTTTCCCTGAAATCAACTTTCAAGCTCAAAAAGCTCTCAAAGTTGAGAGCGTAATGGAGGGGATATCCCACGCTATCCTAAGAGTCCACCTCTACATCAAGACAAACTCTAAATGCAAAGATAGGGAGCAAATACATTAGCAGAGATGCCGTTTTTCAGTTTTAGAGTCTCCAAATAAAGTGGCAGCCCTGTCAATATATTTGCTCCCTATCTTTGCATGGAGAGTTTGTCTTGATGTAAGGGTGGACTTGAGAGTCCACCCCAGCGTGGACGATAGCGTAAATAGCGTGGGATATCCCCTCCATTACGCCCTCAACTTTGAGAGCTTTTTTTGAGCTTGGGAGTTGATTTCAGAGAAAACCAGTGGCATCATCGTGTTTCTCGCGAACTTTTACATAAGAATCAAAGGCAAATCGCAAATGCCTCACACATGCAACATCTCCATTGCATCGATTGTCCTCGATTGAGGCCTCCAGTTATATAATATATCGATGACCGAAATGCGAAACTACGGAACTCTATTGCAGAGTGCCGACATTTCCGCTTCCATTTTATTTATTCGAGGAGAAACGAGTCAACTTCAAAGCTTGAAAGTGCAGAACATTCTGTTTGCAGAGAGGAAAAATTAAGGAAGTTTTCAAGAAATTAGGAGTTAACTACGTTTCAATAGGAAAAATAAAGTATGACACGGAGTCTACAACGTCACAAACGGAGATACGTGATTTCGCATTTTGGCCATCGGTATTTTGTGTGTGTGTTGCTTTCGATTTTGAAGGATTGTGCTCCGGCTGGTCCGTAATATTTTCTTTTGTTTTGAACTTGGTAAGGAAATCTGCTGATCTCTATGATAAGTTATAAAATTAAGTGAGAATCATTGATTAAAACTTCGCAGGCGCATACATACTGCCATACTCAGGAAGAACGCCGTATGAACATTCGACTTTCGAGGGTTGCCAAATTTTCTTCGGTAAAATATTGATTTTTGAAAAAATTAAAAATACCTTTCCATAAAATTTTCAGGAGCTTTAGGTAAAAATGAGAAAAAAATTATAAATAAAATTAGAAGGAAAACATTCATGAATTTACTAGAAAATTCGTTTATTATCAAAGAGAATTTGGCGACGCCTGAAGGTTCATACGGCGTTTTCCCTTAACACGGCAGCATATACGTGCGTACACGATTAGGACCCCTGGTAAAAATTGGCAGTAGAATCTGTGTTCCAAAATACCATAGGCCTAAAGCCGGCTGTAAGATTTCCAATAGCTTCCGTAGCCGGCTGTAAAATTTCTTTTAGCCTTTTATAGCCGATGGCGACTAAGCAACAGCCAGACGATAAAGTTTATGCTAAACGTTACTGAATACGGAAACTAGGACTTCGTTAGTTTTTGGACCACCGCTCTCTTGTTGTGCCGTAGTATCTTGATTTATTTTGCGCGGAAAGCTCCGTACTTTTGAAGGATGCCTGCCATTCCTAATATGTTGGAGCGCCTTCAATTTCGTATGATACTGTGCAATACCTCTGGTGTGAAATAGTTGCTTCAAGCGCCGTGGCACGCTGCGGCGCGGCGCGGCGGGTGGGCAGCCAGCGCGAAAAGCGCTTCAGCGCCTACAAACCTGACAGGGATACTTCACGCATTGCGCCTTGCGTGAAGTATCCCTGTTAGGTTTGTAGGCGCTAGTGCGCGCTTATCGCTGGCAGCACGCAGCTCTGCTCTGTGTTAGGCTCCGATATAGGTATAATCTTGCGGAGTCAGCGTTTTTCAACTCATGATTTTGAAATGTTTGCACATTCAGTATGGATTATTCTCATTTTAATTGATGAAAAAAAATATGTATTAAAGGAAAATACAATGTGTGTTTTGTGAATATTATGGTGGTTCCGTATCAAACTTAATGATTTCCAAAGCACACGAATTTCTACAATTTCTTATAGCCTTTTATAGCCGATGGCGATAAAGTGTAAAGCCCGGCGATGGAACTATATAGCCCGGCTGCATACTTTTTTATCGCTTCGTATAGCCCGGCTGTATGATTTGCTCCGCTTTCTACAGCCAGCTATATGATTTTCTATTGCCTTCTTTAGCCGGCTATAAGAATTTCTGTGGAATTTCGAGACGCAGCTCCTATCGCCAATTTTTACCAGGGACTACATTTTGCGGTAAGTAACAAATATTTCTGGCTCATTTTAGAAACAACGTATGTGTCATTTACTTTTCAATGCAGATGACTACTTTCATGGCAAGTCAGAAATATTATTTTTAATTGCAAAATCTCCAATGATATACACACATCATTATGGGTAATAGCAATTTAATATTGGGAAATAGCGTGGCGCGGCAACAAGGCGCAAGGACGAATTGCGGCTTGCGTAATAACGAACTGACGCGTCGTGGATGCATTTATTTCACATTTGCACGTTTTTGCAAAGCGTCGCGGTCACGTCGAGTCATCAGGATTGAGATTCTCTGCGCGGAGATCACACGCGCGCCACCCTCATGTCCCTCATGCCGCGAGCAAGTCTCCGGATGCTCCGCAAAGGCCCCGATTTTAATCACGATAGCTCATACTTTTTTCCGAGTGGTGACTCCTGAATTTTTCAACAGTCACAGGCGAGACGGGAATAGATAGACCGGCCAAGTCCGGATAAAAATGAAAAAGCGATTGATATACGATTCGCCGAGACACAGTGGAACGAGTCTTTGGAGGAAGTCGGACATGACATTTTTGACAAAAGTTGCAAGCTTGTATGTTTATTTCGTCACATATTAAACTTTAAGGGATGGCGCTTGAGGAAAACTTCACGAGGAAACCAATGGAACCATTTTCAGAACCCCGAAGTTTTGTTATAAGCCGGAGTTATAAGCGTTTGAAGTTTCCGAACTTTGCCCAACCTTCCCCATCGACTCGATCCACTATGCGCGGGTGGGCGGGAAAGAGCGTGGAGTCAGACTCATTCCCAATCAACTGATCTCTATTTTGCCTCGCTATGGAAAGACGACGCAAGAGCCTTCAGATGTTGCCATACTTCCTTGAATTAAAGTCAAATTTACCGGATTAATTGTGATTTTCTTTTTCTTTCAAATTTTTCAGAAAAGTTTGTTCGCGATTTAATTTAAAATCTCTGAAAAATTCAAGGAAAACTATGAAAAACCTTCCTTACAAAATTTCGCTTTCGATTATGATTATGCCACTTTACGCCACCACCAGGGACACTAGGTCGCCGGCATGAGCGTCATCGAGGCAGACGCCCCCCATTCCAGAGAAAGGGATGAAAACCAAGGATTTCTCTGGTCTTCCTCGGATATTTTTCCAAGTCTTTTGCGCACACGTTGACCGAAAGTTGATGAGCAGATCCGCTGCAAAACTAGCGCAATCTGGCGACGGCACGTTGCGTTGAGTCTAGGAGCAGTCTCGATGCTCCCATTAACGAGGCGGCCGCGCCGCAGGATAGATGACTCATTCCACTCTACATCCTTCACCGTTTCCATTCAGAAATTATTAATCCACTTGCTCGCAGAGTTGCCAAGTCTTCCAACACGAATCATCGACGCAAACTACGAATTTACGAGTCCTTCATGCCCCAGAGTCACAGGAAATATGGACGTATTTCTGCCACACGGAACTAATGTGCATGAAGACATGAGCCCTGAGACCTATAAGAACATATGCAGAAAAGGACTTGCGTCATAATGCACATAGTTCCGTTTGGCAGAAATACGCCCATATGACCAAAACCACCAACCACCTTTATTTTGGAGTCATCGGGACGTTGATGTGATATCAGCCGAAAATGACATCCATGAATGGTCATTTTGAAGCCAGGGGTACAGAAATTGCCAAATCCTGCGAGCCTGCGGCAAATTTCAAAAATATTCCTTTTTTTTTTTGGCCAATACTGTGGAGAGGTGGAGCGGTTTCTGCATTTTAAATCAAGTATTGTGCCGCGAATTCGGACATTATTTTCCTTCAAGGCAAATCGGAAGTATGGCGTGAGGAAAAAAACGTCCAATCGCAACAAACGATAGGCATTTTGGAACTTTCTGCACCCTTTTGGAACTTGAGTTGCACTAATGACAGATGTGTGTATAAATACTGTACACACACAGATCACCGAATGAAAGTACCTAAGCCAACTGTCTAACGACCAAGTTTTTTCGTGCAAAAATAAAGAAGATATCGTTCCCCTTGCACATTGGCTTGTTTCAAATGAGTTGCTCAAAAATCACTGAGCAGCCGACAAGAAGATAATTTCAAGGGTCGACTGGTGGATCCGTGGCTTCCAAGACTTTATGTCCATCAACCTTTCGTCCATTAAATAAATGTCCACCGCTATTTATGTCCACTAAACGTTAAGTCCAGTCTTTATTAAGTCCACCTATTTAATGTCCAACCATGGATATGTCCAAAATTGTCCAAATTGCAGACATGTTATGTCCACATTTCTTTCTTCTCATTTAAATGACAGGAACCACCTTAAAAATACCACCTTCATTCTTAAAAATATTTCATTCATGAATCAAGTCATGAAAGAGAACAGACTCTAAGAGCAGATAAAAACATATGTTCATGTGTACACTGTACGGATATGATAAGATGAAAACCAAAGCGGGAGCCTAGGAAACGCTCCAATGCCAAATTAAACATTTTCCAGTAACAGATGCTGTCAAAATTGAAAGTCCTCTTTAACTAGTTATTTCGTGCGCCTTCAATCTTGTAGGATACTGTGCAACGCCTCTGACGCGAAATAGTTGCTTAAAGCGTTGCGGCGCGGCAGGCAACCAGCGTGATATGCGCATAGGCGCCTACAAACCTAACGGGATACTTCACGCGTTGCGCAATGCGTGAAGTATCCCGTTAGGTTTGTAGGCACCAGTGCGCGTTCTGCGCTGCTAACACGCCGCTCCACTCTGTGTTAGGCTCTAATATTTCAACTCGCGGAGTCCAGCGTTTTGTACTCATGATTTTGAAATGTTTGCACTCTCTGCATTGATTATTCCCTTTTAAACTGATGAAAAAGAAATATGTACTACTGGAAAATATAATGTGTTTTTTGTAAATATAAGAGAAGTTCCGTCTCAAATGTAATGATTTCCAAAGCATTCTTTATTCTTTTATGTTTTGGGCTTTTACTGTGCTGCAGCGTGGTGTAAGCGCAACCAAACGCTCAAAATTGGACGTATTTGACTCAAGGAGGTCGATGTACAAATAAGTTAGACACAAAAAATTGCGTGCTTCTTAGTTTTTTTCCTCTTTTATTAATTTTTGTATGGTTTCTTTCATCACAACTACGGCTCATTGAGATTCATATCGATGCCATTGCTTGGAAAAGGTTTTACAAATATTTACCACGTTTAAAAATGTAAATGTTTTAAAATGAAGTAATCAATTTTATTTAAAAAAAAAAAAAAAAAAAAAAAAAAAGAATGTACATTTAAGGTATATTTTATATCGGAAATTTCAAGTATAGAAATGAAACCAAGTATTTACCGAAGACAATTTGAAAAGATGAATCAAAAGAAGAATTAAACATTTCATTTAAAATATGACTTACGATAACAACACCTCATTCTGCTCTCTTAATTTTCTCATTTCGATATTGTCAATATAATTCTACACACGGACTAAAATATGACGCTTGAATTTGATTTTAGTGGACTTTACATTTGTGGACTTAACTTAAATGACGTTAAGTAATGGACTTAACAATAGTGTGGGCTTAGAACTGTGGACGTAAAAATTGTGGACGAAAAGTCTGTGGACGTAAAAAAAGTGGACATAGAGTCCGTGTACCGATCCGTGCTTCAAACTTTTCCACCTGACGCCAAAATGTTAGTCGAGGGCCTGTACTCGTCCTAGGGCATAAAAAACTGACCCTTACTTTAGGGATGGCGCGCTGGTGAGGACTGTTTGAACAGTAAGAAATAAAAAAAAAAAATTATTTTTAAGAGAATTTTGGAACGAAGTCATGAACCGGCACAAATAACATGAAGAGTATTCTTAAACTCATAATTTGACAGCTTTTATGAAAGAAGTAGGTGAGCGGAAAATTGATTTCCCTGTGAACGAATAACGGAACGAAAAGTGACAAGTCGGCAAACTTCCCGAAATTTATCCTTTCTCTGCGAGGGGTTGTGTGAACGGTAGGATTGATTGAGGAATTATTTGCTTCTCGCATGGGCACACAATAGTGTTGATATTTTCTTCGCCAGCGTACTTTAATGAGATTTCTTGACCTCACTCCACAATTTAGGTCGAGAGGTCAGTGATCCTCATCATATAGAAAAAGTAGACGTTAGTTTCTTTACTCTACGTCCCTGTGAGGAGGTTTGTCGACTCATACAGAAGAAACTAAAATTGCGTCGAACTAATCAAATGCTTTAGAACTATAACTATTTGTCTGAGAAATAATCAAATATGAAGATGAACTGTTAATGTCTGAGGATTTAACTAGAGGCGGGAAAATAAGTTCATTATAAGTGGATTTCCTCGAATCTTGCCGACAGGCTCTTGTGTCACGTTTCTTTTGGTAAAATCTGTTCAATTAAACCATTTAAAAGGAAGTTATATAAACAAAAATAAAAATTCCAGACATTGAGACACATTTTCCTATCTCTACTCATAGACCTTTCAAAAAACACCAGACTTTATTTCAGGGTCCGCGGTTCGTAGACACGGTTCCAAAACGCCGATCGCTTCCCGCGTTCCAGCATTTTTCGCTCTTGGTGCGATCAAATTCCTGATTTGCCTTACGGAAAAATGCCCGGCGATTTTCCGGCAAAAATGCGAATGGACTCAATTGTTGAAACATTGAAAAAAAATAAAATAAAATAAAGGTAATCATTTGCCTCACGAAGACGCAATCCGCGGATTGCGAGATCGGACATCTTTAACACTTCTGTCTAACCCCAGATTGCAAAATTTACTCAAAAGAATCAATTTTTTCCAAGAATATATTCTTAAAACATATATTCTCGCGCACAGTCATTTGTGCACTTCCTGACAAAAAGTTTTCTAATTTGTTTGTTTGTTAATGTTTACACTTCCAATTGGCCACTTGACAAGTTCTGGATTAGAAGAAAACGATACATGATTCCTCTTCAAAATTGTACACAGAAAACGATTCACAAAGCGGAAAATTTGGAAATTAACTCGTGAGCAAGATATTAACTAGTCTTTTTAAGACAGATTAAATGGGAGTTAGAATATACAAATGACGTCATTTGTATTTTTGCCATTGGTCAATGTTACTTGAAAACACTTATATCTTGTTGAGGAGTTGTTTCTCACACTTCCCGTTGTGTGATTCGTTTTTCAATAGTGATAATTTGAAGAGAAAACATGTAACGTTGTGTTTAATTCATACCTTGTCTAGAGGTCCATTGGAAGATGAATCACAAAAATTCTTGGTAAGAAATACAATTCACGAGTAAAAATTGTGCATGATTGAAACGTGGTTACATTCTCTAGCCGTTACGAGTTGTTACACTTTATTGGACCCGAATGATGGTCCCGTGTAAAAAAGAAGTGAAAACGGATATAGAATCGATAAACGTTAGAATATGCCCGGGTCAAACAGGATTCATTCCATCGTTGCGTCGCTTACGTCATTACGTCAACCTAAGCGGTCCAAGGCCATGGACAAGGTTCGAGCGACTTTCAGTCGGATCTACAAGTTCAGGTTGCAGGTTCGCATTCCGATATTCAGGTCTACCGGCTTAGAGTTATGCTGCTTCCGCCGCTTCTGACAAATCGGATTATGGAAGAAATTCTGGAGGCACGCGGTCGGATTCAATGCTCAGCGGCTCATGGAAATCATGGTGGTTTGGATTTTCCCATTCCCACATGGAAATACCATGTTATGAACAACGCAGAGAACACCGCTTCGATCGACAACCGTGAGTCGATCGACAAACTCGTGAATCGATCGAATTTTGTCGACGGAATCGGTGTCGATTGATTCACGTCGATCGACTCACGTTTTCATTTTTCGATCCATTCATGTCGATCGAATCGACACGGGTGTTTTTAAATTAACTGTCGATCGAATCGGTGTCGATCGATTCATGTCGATCAAATCCACACCCTCCAAATTTCAGTCTCAGCTACAATTTACTTTAGTATTTACCGGTTATCTCAGGTCCTGACTACGACGTTCAAATTCGATTCAACGGAAGAATCTAATAAAATGCAAATATCAGCCTACTTCAGCAGAGAACTTTCATCATTATTGGGACTCAAACAGCGCCATGATGGATGAACCAATCAAAAAGGATCCCCAGGAGTCTACACTTTTCTCAATAAGGTACATACTCAAAAGTATTCACACAAGGAATGAGGCATGGCTAAAAGGTGTATTTCTTGAAAGGTAGTCTAGACCACCTTTCAGAATTGCCACAGAATTTGGAGGATGAAATTCCCTGACATCCCCCTGACACATTTGAGTAAAAATCCTTGACAATTGAAGATATGCCAATGCCAGGTGGTTAAAAAGACATAATTTGAAACAGTTTTCTGGCATTTGCAGTTCAAAACGTCAAAGCCGTTCTTAAAGAAAAATAAAAGTTAATTATTCATTTTCCCCTGACACTTTCATCATTTTCCCTGACATTTCCAGGTTTTCCCTGACTATTTAGAATTCCCTGCCATTCCCTGGTTTTCTCGGTATTCCCTGACTGTGGCAACCTTCACCTTTAGCCAAATGTTTTTTTCAAAAAAGTCATATTCAGCGCTTTTTTGGGAATTTTTTATTTCAGGACTTCCCGTACGACATATTCACTATTGGACCCCATCCTTAGGAAATATTCGGGGCTGAACTTCTAAAATACTGTCTTCAAACTCCAATCCCAAAATCCAATCCACCCTTCGAACCTCTTCCACAGAGTCTCTTTATGAGTTCAAAATTAACGTCCCGCACCACCAGTCACTATTCAATTATAAGAGAGGCTATCTATCCCTCGACTTACGCGATGTTCAAGGGTTGAAAGATGAAGAAAACGTCCCCCCTGGGAACACGGTCCCGAGAGCATGAGGCCTCATTCGACCCCTATCCCTTATAATACGTATCAGGTTGGAGGGTGTGCTGCGCTAAGTGACACTCCTAGGCCTGAAGCAGTGTTTGACCCACTTATGGATGACCGAAGAGCGAAATCAAGTATCTCCATTTGCGACGTTGCATACTTCCAGTCAAACTTTCTTTTTTCTTTTGAGGACTTATGCCATCATAATTTTTTCCCCTGATTTAACTTCCCTGAATTCTCTTCTTTGTTTGCAGATCATTGCGTATAAAGTCCATGTCATGAGGTTGACTTGTTTCTGTCAGAAAAAATAAAACAAGAACAGAAAGTTTAAAACAACGTAATGGAAATGCGTGAAATCGAACTGTAGCCATCACTGGAAAAAAAACACATTGGATCCAGAGTCCAGACTCTTAAAAACATCGACAAGAAAAAGTACTCTTGATTCTATCAGAATCTACCTTAAATCAAGAACCAAGCCTCTTAATTTAAGCAGATTTCCTTTTGATTCAAGCAAAAATCCGATTGAATCAAGAGTATTTTTTCTTGTCAACGTTTTCAAGAGTCT